>NC_069003.1:32500095-32508810 GCF_001194135.2 Octopus bimaculoides
ATATATATATATATATATATATATATATATATATATATATATTCATATACAGTATACTATAAGCTACCAATGCGGTTGAATATAAGCAGGAAATCACAACATATGAACAGGTCATTTATAATTAAAATATCCTACATGAACAGCCTACAGTAATAAAGTAATAAATATGATATTGCAAAAAGAAAACAAAAGGAGGAAAGTTTTTATAAAAAGCAAGTTGAACATAAACAAAAAAACAGTAAGGAATGGTGGGGAATGGGGAGCATAAGTGTTCTTCAACAAAAGCTCATCATCACTACTGCTGGCATCACTGTTTTCGAATAAACCATTGTCATTAGTGCCATAAAGGGCATTGCTAATTCCATGCTTCTTAAAGGACTTGTCTGTTATTTCAGTTCTTACATTTTCCTAAGAGTTCTTCACTCGCTCGTATGCCTGTTCAATGTTGGTTGGTCATTTCCCATGAGTGTGAAGTCATGTTCTGGATCTCCTCTCCACTTGTTCCAATGTTCTTGTCTGTTTTGCTTAAAGGCTAATTCACGAGCCATGGGGGAAATATTACCTTGCTTAGAATCAGGTGAGGGTTGATGACTAGAAGGGCATTTGTCTGTAGAAAATTTGCTTCAGCAAATTCCATCTCACCCTTAGAAACATGGAAAAGTGGATGCTGAATGGTGAAGCCAAAACCAGACCAGATAGAAGTACTGATAATCATCTTTGATAACAAGCCCACCCACCCCCACCCTTCAAGAAAGGTCTCAAAAATATCACCCTGGGTCCTATCACAAAAGTGAGCTTATATTACATGCTAAAAACGTTTTTCCTGAATATGCACTGTTGAAATTGGAGTATGCCTAATATACCTGTGCCTATTTTGTTCCATTAAATACCAAATTTAAGTATGTGTAGCATCTGAAATGTTAAAGATTCTTTCCTTTCCCTTTCGAGTGTTCTAATAACAACTTTGTTAAAACTTGTCCCTATCATGTTTCTTGTCTTTTTTCATTCGTCATATATGTATATATACACATACATGCATGTACACAAGATCACCTCCTCCAATTCCTCCTCCCCTCTCAAAGCATCTTGCAAATTACTTGGTGAGCCTGCAAGTGCTGGTGCCACATAAAAAGCATCCAGTCCACACTGTAAAGTGGTTGGTGTTTGGAAGACCATGCCAAAACTGACCTCGCCTGTGCTCATGCCACGTAAAAAGCACTCAGTCCACTCTACTGGGTGGTTGGTGTTAGGAAGGGTATCTGGCCGTAAAAACCATGCCAAAACAGATACAGAAGTCTGGTGCAGTCTTCTGTCTGGCTAGCTCCTGTCAAACCATCCAACCCATGCCAGCATGGAAGGTGGACGTTCAATCATGATGATGATATACCCATATTTGTTTATATGTGTACATATACATAGATATGTGTATTTGTGTGTGTACATATATGCATGTATGTATGTATGTATGTATGTATGTTTGTACTGTCCAGAAATTTTTCTCTTAATTCTTTCAGACAGACCTTTATAACAAAAAAAAAAATGCCAGCTTCTTTGTATGTATGTGTGTGTGTTGTTGTGTTATGTATATTGTGTGTGTGTGTGTGTGTGCATCTATATGTTTATCTGTATGCATTGTTAGGTCTGATGAATGAGTATCTATGACACATGTAGAAGTTCTTTGTTAAAATGTTTTACTGTTATTGATGAAGGACATATCTCAGACAAATCTATCATTGCTGTAATCATAATACACATTCCACATTCTGTTTGCATGGAGGAAACTCTTTAATATATTTCCATAAATTCAATATCCTGTATTGATACTTCTCTCCATCCTACTCTCTCTCTCTCTTTCACACACACACAAATATAGCACATGGTCGTGCACACACACGTATGCACACACTTCTGTGTGTGTGTGTGTGTGTGTGTGTGTGTGTGTGTGAAATCAAAATGAAAGATTATATCGATAGTGAGGGCTGAATGAAAAAAATGTGTACAAGCGTCTGGGTAACATCCAAATATATTGCTGTTATATTATTAAGCTTTCATTGATCCACAATCACATACACATATGTACTCTCTCTCTCTCTCTCTCTCTCTCTCTCTCTCTCTCTCTTACACTCACACACACACAGTGACAAACGCATGACAAATCACACACCACAAGCCAATACAAACATACTCTGTAATTTTCATTATGTCTTTTAATGAAAGTGGGGTCAGAGCAGAGGAGAAATTGATGGACGTGCGAGGTGGCAGACTTTAAGATTCCTGGATTAGTATTGGCCATTCTCCTAGACTTTGTGCATGTGTGTGTGTGTGTGTGTGTGTGCAATATGATAAACAGTGCCTATGGAAAAATTGCATACTGAAATAATGAGATTGTTATTGTTGCAATTCTGCAATCACTGGACCCTGATCACCTCCACACCCACATCCCCATTCTGTTAGTAAATTAGTCAGAGACAGACAGATTGCAGGTGCAGCCACGGTCATGGGGGTAAAGTAGTTTGCTTCATAACCATGTGGCTCTGAGTTCAATTCTCCAGTGAGACAATTGGACAAATGTCTTCTACCACAGCCATGATTTGAACTGTGTTATGAGTGACATTTGGTTGGTAGCAAGTCTGTGGAGGCATCTTGTCTGTATGTGTGTGCGTGCGTGTGTGTGTGTGTACATATGCATGTGAAGACTTGATCCTGCAGACTCAGTGGAAGAAACCATCTGGTTCAATGGAGAGGAAGGCAGCTGCAATAAAGCATTGTGGAGGGTATAGAGCAAGATAAAGCAAGTGAGACATCTTGGTCAGCTATTGTGTGAACAGGTCAAGGTTTCAAAGCAGTGAAAATATTTTGACAAATTAAATTTAAATGTTGAAGTGAATCTAACGGTTTTTGTGTGTTTTTAAGTGGCTTATAAACACCTTCTATACTGAAAATGACTTGGACCAATTAATATAATCAGTTAAAAAACTCCCTTGAAGCCTGTGTTCCAGAATGGGGATTATCTAATGACTGAAACAAGTAAAAGCCTAAAAATACCTGTAACTATTATTAATTAATCAATCATCAAAAACACAAGATAATGAGGTAACCTCTACATAGTTTTTTCACCCTTCTAGAAATAGCATCCAAAACCTCAAATAACCCCCCAACACTACACCATCTTTTATATATGTATACATGTGTATACACATACATACATCTTTTATCTTTACCTGTTTCAGTTATAAGACTGTGGCTATGCTGGAGCAATGCTTTGAAGAATTTTAGTCAAATGAATCAACCTCAGTAGTACTTATTCTTTTTTAAAGCTTGTTACCTTATCAGTCTCTTTTGCCAAACTAAAATACACTGATGTAAACACACTGACACTAGTTGTCAAGCAGCGGTGGGGGAAAACACATACACAACTCACACACACACACAATAAGCTTCTTTCAGTTTCTGTCTACTAAATTCACTTACTAGGCTTTGGTTGTCCTGAGGCTATAGTAGAAGATACTTGCTCAAGGTGCCATGCAGTGGGATTAAACTGACAACCATGTAGTTTGGAAGGAAACTTCTTACCACACAGCCTTGCCTACAGACATTATATGCTGTTCTATATGCATACTCTATTTCCTAATTCAATATCCACATTCTATGTGCAGAAGCTATGTGCAAATACTATGTGCAGTCTAGTATCCAGACACTATGCTAACATGATATGGAAACACTATATGGAAACACTATATGCTGATGCTATGTGAATACTCTACATGCAGACTCAATATGCCTACTCTATATGCAAGCACTAAGCCGATACTACAAGCTAATTCTATATGCAGGCACTAAAACCAGACACTATACATTGACTCTGTATATCCAGACACTATAATGATGATGCTATATGCAGATTCAATCCAATGTACACACTGGCTTTTAGCTACACAATATTTCCTGTCTTACTTTCTAAGAACAAAAAAAACTTGACTTTCTCTCAGTTTATTCTGCCAACTATTGTTGCAATATTTTTATCAGTCTATACCACTGATTGTGAAATATAAAAAAAAAAAATTGGGGGAAATCAGATTTTTGCAGTAGTTTTGTACATACACAGTAAATACACTGCAGACAGTCATACAAAACACATTAAGATATAGAGTAGCAACACATCTCTAAACTTGTTTATTCCTGAAATATTTTGCCTTTGGCTACCATTATAATTTTTATAATTACAAAAGAAACGAATCAAGATGAGTTGTGCTAAAAGGCTAGTTTCTCTTTAAGTAGGAAAAGTAAGTGTAGGTGTACATGTCTGTCTGTCTGTCTGTCTGTCTGTCTATCTATCTATCTATCTATCTATCTATCTATCTATCTGTATAGAGTGTATATGTGCTGTAAAGTGCAAATTGCAGAAGACATTTTCTCAAAAGTGCTGTGCCACGGCAAGATTGAACCTAAAACCATGTAGTTTTGAAGTGAAAACCTCTTAACCAAACCGCTGTTCCAACATATATTTTATATTTTACTTGTTTCAGTCATTGAACTGGGGCACTACCTTGAAGGGTTTTAGTTAAAGCAAATCAACCTCAGCACTTAATTATTATTATTATTGTTATTAAAAGAATTGTTTTTTAATCCTGATATTTAGTCTTTCAGTTTCTTTTGCCAAACTGCTGAGTCATGGGGTTGTAAACAAGGCAATATTGGTTGTCAAGTGGTGGTGAGAGGTTTCTTTTGGTTTTCATCTATCAAATCCACTCACAAGGTTATATATAGTAGAAGACACTTATGCCAGGTGCCATGCAGTGGGATCAAACCCAAGACCATGTTGTTGGAAAGCAAACTTCTTGCTACACAGCCATGCCTTTGTGTACTTATACTAACTATTAAGTGATAAATTTTATAACTTTTATTGTCTTCTGAAATGGCAACATTCTTGATTTTATATTACTAATGCTATACTGCATTACATTTCGTATTAAATTGTAGGAAACTTTCTCTCTATTAACGATATCCTAAATTTCCATTTATATTGCTTACCTGATTACATCTAGTTTACTTTCCAAGTTGTCATTATCAAATATAGAAAGTTTCCTTGCCGAATCAATTAAAAGATAAAATCCAAATCTTTGAAACATTTTAAATCGGCTGATAGATATTTCCTGATTCTAAGAAGTCCATTCAATTAACTATATCCTATGTGCCATTTCTCTACTGTCTTGTGATGAAATGAAGCAGAGATTACATACAAGACTACATATTATTTTAGTTGTCACCACTGTCCTGTAGTAAATAGATTTTCACATTCTTTGTTTCTAATTTCTTGTGATAGTGCTCTTTCTTTTTTATGCTTTTCGCTTCCTCCTCCACCTCCATCTCTCTGTGGAACATAGACCATCAACAGATGCCATCCGAGTTGGCAACAAGAACCAAGACATTTGTGTTTAGGGATTCAAAAGATACTTAACCCTTTAGCAATCAGATTACTCCCAAATATAATACTTGTTTATTCACAATGTTTTGAATTAAACATCATGTATTAATTTCATAGTTTCGAGATTTCAATGCTGTGTTATGAAAGGTACCCAACTGTAGAAACCATGCCAAAGTAATCAGTGTTGCATGATGCACTCCTTGGACCCAATGAATCCTGTCAAACTGTCCAACCCATGCCAGCATGAGACACGATGCTTAAATGATGATGAGAGGAGACAGAACAGTGCCCAATGACCATTTTCTGAAGGCTCTGAGCCTGAAGGAAGAAAGAGAAGAACAACATAATATCCTCACATCAGAGACCCAGTATGAATGCTTGCAACAGAGTAGAATCCACTAGAGCAGGGGTTTTCAAAATTTTTGACTTCCAAACCCCTTTATATTCCAGGCTTTACCTTAGGGACCCCCTTATAAATGCTTATGAAATTTACGCATAAATATTTGCTTAAAATAACATATATTTTTACATTTATTTATTTAACAGTATTTAACAAATAAGTTTATTGTCGATTAAAAGATTTCGATTAAAAAGCATATATAAAATCAAATTGCCCATAAAAAGTATTTGCTGTCCACGGACCCCCCTGTCTTGCCCTTGCGGACCACAGTTTGAAAACCCCTGCACTAGAGTAAGGTTGGGAGGGTCTGTTCTTTGGAAACAGTTGTTTTAGATTGTTGTTGTTTTTTTTTTTTATCAGACACAATGTATCTAGGACTATTTTATTTATTGCGTTGTTTCTGTCTTTTAGACAGAAGAATTTCTAAAAGGTTAAGTGACTGCATAGAGCTTGGTCTGGAAACAGTTTTAATATCAGAAACAAATTACATGTGTAAAAGATCATGTTGAAGTCATATTTGGTCTGTGATAAATTATGGGTGTCTTTAATTGTACAGATTCACTGGAATTTATGTAATCATGAAGCAAAGTTAATTAAAACGATGCAATGCATAAATTAATAAGATACTTTTAATGCTTTAAGCACCATTATAAATTGTTAAAAGTAACATAATTTATTGCTTTGTCTTGTGGTTTCAGCTGTTTCTTTTTCATCATATAGGCACAGGAATGGCTGTGTGGTAAGAAGCTTGCTTCACAGTCACATGGTTTCAGGTTCAGTCCCACTGTGCAGCACCTTGAACAAATGTCCTCTACTATAGCCCTGGGCTGACCAAAGCCTTATGATTGGATTTAGTAGATGGAAACTGAAAGAATCTTGTCTTATATATATATAGAGAGAGACAGAGACAGAGACAGACAGAGAGAGACAGAGACAGAGACAGACAGAGAGAGAGGTGTGTGCCTTTGTATTAGTTCTCCGCCACTGCTTGACAACCCGCATTGGTTCATTTATGTCCCTGTGCATAGCTGCTGTCCAATGACTAAAACATGTAAGATACATACAACACAAAAAACATGAATTCTTAAAGAATATCATCAGTAATGTGGATAAAATTTTACTTTTAGTGAAAAAGGATTCCTTATCTTTGTGCCAAAGTCATCCAAGTGCCAGTTGGTGGTGGTGGTGGTCATCGTGGCTGTGGTGGTAGTGTTAAACTGAGCAATGCATTTTGCCTAACAACCACCCAAAAGTTACCAATTTCCATTTTGTTGACAACAGTTATTGTTATAAAGAACCAATCAGTAAAGTTAGTTTCTCTAACAATTCCTGAAAATGTATATATGAAAGTTTTAGCACCATTTGACCTGTTCTAGCATCAAAAATGGATGTGAAAGCCAATAAATATATAGATAATGTATTGATAATAGATATTATTATTACTATTATTATTACTAATAATAATAATAATAATAATCTTAATAATAATAATGATAATAATCATTTCATTCTTTATTGCCCCTTCATATATATTTTAGCTTTTGGGCTATCGATATTTATTTTATTATAAAGCTCACATCACATAGTTAAAAGCTAATTCTGTTATCCACAGTGTTATGTTAAGCCAATGAAAAACCTCATTTCCTACTATTGTTAATGAAAAGACTTAGTGTTCTGTTGTTACATAATATTTCCAGGGAAAACGTCTCCATTTCTACTCTGAAATAATAAAGTGTAATAGAAATGACTATAGATTCAGGACATACAATGATACAGCAAGGAATGGGTGGCAGGGCAGTCAAAGTGAGAACGTTTTATATCTATATATATATATATATACACACACATACATATTTATGTGTGTGTGTGTGTGTGTGTATACATGCACACATCATCATGCCAAAACTATTTCTCTACCTTATTATTGAATTTCTAATACATACAAACTCACTCACACAAATCAAATTGAATTATCAATGGATTGTTTTCATGTTTTCTGTAATAGCATTACTGTAACCAGTATTATTTCATTATAGTTACTAGCATATAAATGGTGGAAGGCATGGCTGGCTGTGTAGCTGCGAAGTTTACTTTGAAGTCACATGGTTTTTTGGATTCAGTCCAAACTGTACGGGACCTTGGACAAGTGTCTTCTACCATAAACTTGAAATGAAATTTGGTAGTGGAAACTGTGTGGAAGTCGATCAGATATATGTATGTGTGTGTGTGTGTGTGTGTGGTAGTGGTGGTGGTGGTGGGGAAGACCATGGATTCACCTCTTCAGCAAGACCCTTGCTGTCCATCTATTATACACTACTTTCATATCCCTCAATGCTGTACCCTACACGGTTGAAGAATCCTGCCTTGGAAGTTCTTGAAGACCTCATCAGTGATCTTGTCATGCCATCTTGCATGAATTCTCATGACTTGGATTCTCATGACCCTGTCTCCATCCGGTTCTGTTTCACATGATTGAAATTGGGAGTTTGAGTCATAATGAATCTTTCATTAGCTGATTACACAACCATGGATGCCACTCCTATGGATGCACTGCGGTTAATCTCTTAATGCAGCTTGGTGATCCTCTCCATTGATTTTCGAAGCATCCTTTGCTCAGCATCACTATAAGAAGCACCATTGGCTCAGTTCAGCTCCTCCACTGCCTCTTCACGATCCACCATGCTGCAGTCGCATGACTTCATATCCCTGGTAGGGCACAGTCATCACTCCATGAGGTTTTTCTCTTATTTTACAACAATATTTGGGGTGATACTTATTTTTATCGATCTCAATTGACATGTATAAGTTCACCTATACAACTGTTGACTATGTATATATACATACATACATACATACATATACACACACACATATATATATACATATATAT
>NC_069003.1:32508820-32513820 GCF_001194135.2 Octopus bimaculoides
TATATATATATATATATATATATATACACATACACACACATCATCATCATCATTTAACATCCATCTTAAGTAACAATGATTAAGATGATCCATGTATGTAAATGTGTATATATGCGATCACACATATGTGCAAACAAACATGCACACACACACCCTTCTGATGAGAGTAATTCTTAAAGAACAACACTCATAACCAGGTGGCTTAACATATATTTATATTTTCCTATTTAAATCAAGTAGTTTTTGGATTTAGTAGTTTGTCATTTAGAATTTGTCAATTGATTTTTAAGTAGCTAAATAGTTCATATTCTGAGAAGAAAAATGTATTTTCTTCTGAATTATATGTGTACATGTGTGTGTGTGTGTGTATGTATGTGTGTGTATATGTATATAGGTGTATATATATATGTTTATATATGTGTGTGTATATATATATATATACATATATATATAATGTTTATATGTGTATATATACATATGTATATGTGTGTGTGTTTATATATGTGTGTATATATATATATATATATATATATATATATATAATGTTTATATGTGTATATATACATATGTATATATGTGTGTATATATATATATATATGTATATGTGTATATATACATATGTATACATGTGTGTATATATATGTATATATGCATATATACATATATATACGTATATATGTATATGCATAAAAATATCTATGTATATATATATGCATATATATACCTATATTTGTATATATATATGCATGTATATATTCATTATTCTAGAAAGCATTTTTTTATAATCATTCGAATTATTTTTATTCAAACAAAATTGTTCTTTGAAATGAAAAAAAAAATATTATTATTTAAACATTTTATTGCATTTTTTTTTTTTTTTTCTTAAATACTAGAATAATTTAATGTGTTAAAATAAATGATCTCTATTGTTCAAGGTGTTCAATTTTTAACTGTGATTTTATTCTTGAACCAACTCCAAAAGCAAATAATTGAAGAATGTACCAAGTAATAAGAAGAAGGCAAAAATAAAATCAAAAAACTAATTTTTTTTTTACTTCATTTATGCCTAAATATGTAAAATATATTTGTTGAAACAGTGCAATAAGGAGGTGTGGCTATATGGTAAGAAGTTTGCTTCACAACCATGGGGTTTCGGGTTCAGTCCTACTTTGTGGTATCTTGGGCAAGTGTCTTGTACTACAGCTCTGGGCTAACCAAAGTATTGTGTGTGCGTTTGGAAGCTGGAAACTGAAAGAAGCTCATCATGTGTGTGAATGTGTATTTATCTATGTTTCTATTGGGTGTCATTTGAAGGTGATTAATGATTTTGTTGTTGCTGTTTGAAGCACACTGAATGAATACACAGGTAATCATTCTCTTAGTGGCTTGTTTTAATTAGTAGTTATTGTTGTTGTTGTCATTTAACCCCGGGTCAGCATTGATCTATGCTCAAACCTATGATCAAAGACATTTCAACCATAGCCATCCTGTCTTGTTTTCATGGAAGTTATATCCAAGCCTACATTATCCAATATGTTTGTCCTTTTTTTGTCTTTTAAGATGGCAGGATGTCATTTGAAAATGATTTGGCTGCTGTGTGTTGGCACTCCGTCACTTACGACGTCGAGGGTTCCGGTTGATCCGATCAACGGAACAGCCTGCTCGTGAAATTAACGTGCAAGTGGCTGAGCACTCCACAGACATGTGTACCCTTAACGTAGTTCTCGGGGGATATTCAGCGTGACACAGTGTGACAAGGCTGACCCCTTTGAATTACAGGCACAACAGAAACAGGAAGTAAGACTGGGAGAAAGTTGTGGTGGAAGAGTACAGCAGGGTTTGCCACCATCCCCTGCCGGAGCCTCGTGGAGCTTTTAGGTGTTTTCGCTCAAAACCACTCACAGTGCCCGGTCTGGGAATCGAAACCGCGATCCTATGACCACGAGTTCGCTGCCCTAACCACTTGGCTGCTATTTGTAGCAAATCAAGCAAACACATAAGCAACTCCATTATTGACTCAGATAGTTTCACATGTGGGAGAGAGGGAGTCTGGCACTAAATATGTTGTTGTTGTTGTTACTACTACAGCTACTACTACTACTACTACTACTGTTGGAATTATCTAATTAATCAGTTGGTACTACTACAACAATTCTTTTAATTGATCAGTTGGTACTATGACTATTTGCTATTTAGTTGATCAGTCATGTGACACAAACGTAATCAAATTAATGTACAATCTCAGCATGATAGAATTATTCCAGATTTTGGCCACAGGCACAGTAGCCAAGCAGCCTGCGCTAATGCTAATGTCATTAATGAATGACTGGCTTGATTGACTTTTTCTGTCTGATATTGCATTAAATTGATAGCCTGTAAACAGCAGAAGCACCTCGTTGTTGAGAAATGCACACACACACACACACATATATATATATATATATCATATGTATATATCAACATATACACACTTATATCTTTGGTTTTTAGCTTTTGAGTGCTGGGGTGGAGATGGGTAGCAAATTCTCAGATGACATACCGCAAAGGTGATAGATGTAGCACGTAGTATCATCATTAGTTTAGATGGAGACGGATAGTCTCACTAGGCTAATTTGCTGAGATATATGACTTGGAAAGTTTTGATGGCAGTAGCAGTTGTGGTAGATGGTGGGGGTGAGGGTGATGTTGGTGGTGGGACCTTTTCCTCTCTACTTCACTTAGGGTCATTGGATATATTTATATTACAACAGTAATATAATAATAATAATAATAATAATAATAGTAATAATAATAATAATAATAATAATAATAATAATAATAATAATAATATAATGATGATGATGATGATGGTAGCGGTGATTTTGGCAGTGATGATGATGATAGTGATGATTGTGAAGTTAGTGCTGGTGGTGTATGAAGGCCATACAAATTTTGAAGTGTTTATCTGTCTATCTATCTGTCTGTCTGTCTGTCTGTTTGTCATCTTGATGCACATAAATCTATAAATAACAGCATATAAATGTTGGGTTGAAAATCCCCTCTTGGACAGAAAAAGCTGAAAGATGCTCAGTATATATCATCATCATCATCATCATCATCATCATCATCATAACTTACACTTTTTCATACTTGCATTGGTTGGATGAAGTTCGTTGGAGCAAATTTTCTGTGGTCAGCAAACTTCTTAATCCACAGCCATTTTAGATATGTCTTGCAAGTTACTTGGTAACCTCGCATTTTTAATTATTTTATCTAAGTTCATTTGTAAACAAAATCTAAAGTTACATTTAACAACAATCAATTTTTTTTTTATGTAACAGTGGAGAGGAGGGGGAAAGAGAGGAAGAGATAGGGAGTTCAACCGTGTCCTTGACAGAACACTTTATAAATAATCATCACTTATTAGCAACAATTGATAAAAGTTTGTTAGACAACAATAAAAGTGAATTTGTAAGTGTATAAAGTACAAAAATTAATCAAGCAGAAGCATGTATGTTGGTGAGAATCAGAAGTTTGCTCTTTATAGGATCTCCCAGTGAACGACTGAATCACATTTCTCAATCAAAAATGGCTTCTTATATTGGGAAAAATGGACATCAGAAGTTGTCAGTCAAAAAGGAACGCGCCGAAAGTAAACTATCTGATTGGCCTGAAAATAACCACAAGAACGTGCCAGTTCTCAGCTACGTTTGCGTAACAGGGTCATGTGACAGTAAAGAACAACTTTAATCCGTGCCGAAATCAAAGCCGTGAGATAATAAAAATCTGAACAAAGGCAAAATGGCTTCATGCATGTGAGCAACAGCCAGTCATACATCTGTATGAGTGAGAGTTGGAATGATAAAGTGAGGAAAACAAATAAAAAGTTATGCTACGACAATCTTTCATTAACTGAGATTGTTTGGAAAGCTGTCAGACAACTTGTTTGACTTGAAACGGAACTCTAGGTTTTTAAATCACTTTTGCTGCAACCTCAGCTAATATAGGAATGATGCATGAGTGTGTATGTGTCAGTACCTTCTTAAGATACACTTGGGCAGTTGCCTGGAGGCCTCATAAGTCTAGGGGACCAATTCTGATTCAGGTGTTCTGTAGCTTGCTGTCAACAAATAAATACTATAAGGACTAGTGCATTGATTTTCCTGGGGACCTACAAAGTTACTAAGATGGCCCTGGCATGTGTGTGTGTGTGTGTTATGTATGTTATGGCACCAAAAGTTGCCAAAAAGAAAATAGAATATTTAGTAAGTATAGTAGAATTTTATCCTGTTTATTATAACCGGGCCTTATTTTCACTAACATCCAAAGATGGAAACTTGAAACCTGCAGTAGATGTCAGTGAAAAATGTTGTTTGCAGTAAATAAGATGTGGGTGGGAGGAGGGTGAGAAAGGAAGAGAGGGGCGGGGGTTATAACAGTCCTAAGACAGAAAAGGATAGAACATCACCTTGCAGGAGTCTCTCTCTCTCTCTCTCCACACATACACTTCCCTTCACTATAATTGAAAAACCAAAACAAAAAAAATGATTGAAGGTATTTCACTATGATGAATTCAAAAGATGTATTGATTACACAGTACTTTAATGATAACAATAGTAATGGTTTCAAATTTTGGGGCACCGCCAGCAATTTCATCAACCCTGCTGCTCACCTGATGCTTATTTCCTCAGCTTGAAAAGAATGAAAGGCAAGAACTGAGACAAAATGCCATTAATGATTTTGCCTGGCATGCTCACGAATCTTGCCAGCTCACCACCTTAATAATAATCCTTTCTATTATAGGTACAAGGCCTGAAATTTTGTAGGAGGGAGCTGGTCAATTTCATTGACTCCTGGTACGAGACTGGTATTTTATCAACCACAAATGGATGAGTTCAAATTCCGCCAAAGTCGACTTTGCCTTTCATCCTTTCAGGGTCGATAAAATAAGTACCAGTTGAACACTGGAGTTGATGAAATTGGTTATTCCCCTCCCCCAAATTTCAGACCTTGTGCCTATA
>NC_069003.1:32518820-32522960 GCF_001194135.2 Octopus bimaculoides
CTTATTTTTTTTTTTTTTTTGGTGGGGGGTGGAATCACATCCTTGACACTGGAGAATAGGGTATATTAAAACCATCCATCATAATTTTGGTAAAAACTTTCTTGTTTACTTTGGTTCTAAATGCATGCTTAATAATGAAAAAAAGTTATTTTACTCAGCTCTTCAAAGTTCTTGAATATTTTCAAGTTAATTAAAACACGGGTAGCATATTGCTTTAGAGGTGCTATTTTAACATGTTATCTACTGTAGTGAAGGCGCAATGGCCCAGTGGTTAGGGCAGCAGACTTGCGATCATAGGATCGTAGTTTCGATTCCCAGACTGGGCGTTGTGAGTGTTTATTGAGCGAAAACACCTAAAAAAGCTCCACGAGGCTCCGGCAGGGGATGGTGGCGAACCCTGCTGTACTCTTTCACCACAACTTTCTCTCACTCTTACTTCCTGTTTCTGTTGTGCTTGTAATTCAAAGGGGTCAGTCAACCTTGTCACACTGTGTCACGCTGAATATCCCCGAGAACTACGTTAAGAGTACACGTGTCTGTGGAGTGCTCAGCCACTTGCACGTTAATTTCACGAGCAGGCTGTTCCATTGATCGGATCAACTGGAACCCTCAACGTCGTAAGCGACGGAGTGCCAACAACAACAACAATCTACTGCAGTATCCATAGTCTACCACAGTATCCATAATGTGCGCTGTGCAATAACTTGATTTGTCTACTAAGACTTCAACTGGTTTTGTGGACTCTCATGATACGAATTTCCTGCCTGTACTTGCCTTTATTTTTTTCTTTTTAACCCTTTTCACCTGAGTGGCATTCCTAAATAATATACAAAGCTTGTACCATTAAAGAATTTGAATGTAAATTTTTATGTATCAGTTATAAATATCATTAATAATAAATCATTATTCAACATGTTTTTATCATCCCGCAATATTGAGTTCTTGTAGTGAAGATAGACTACACACTGAAGTGTAAATCTGTAGGTAGACCACATGCTAAAGTGTAAAACGCTGGGGTGCATTGCTAGTGTGTGTTTGTGTGTGTGTGTGTAAGTTAGTAGTATCAAACGGATGGAAAGTATACAATATTATAATGCGCAGTAATTATTTAATTTCGTCAGCTGAAGCCAACATTCGCAGCTACAGACAATGTCTTTGTATCAAAGTCTTAGAATTAATCGGAAAGTCATAGTGGAATTTCAATATGGCAGCATGAGAAATTGCAGGTCTTTTATGTAATGAAACTGTCTTTTGCTACCAGTGTTGGTTTCAGCTATCTAAATTATATATATACATAAATATATATTATACATACACACATATATTATACATACACATATATATACATAAATATATATATTATACATACACACATTTATAGATTTGTGTAAGTATATTAGGCATGGTGGTGTGTCTCAGGTTCAGTCCCACTCTGTGACACCTTAGAAAAGTATCTTCTACTATAGCCTTGAGCAGGCCAAAGCCTTGTGAGTGGATCTGGTTGATGGGAGCGTCACTGTCGTACAAGCAGCATCGTTTATTTCCAATACTCTGTGAAAATGTGTCTGGCTATAGGGAAATGGTTTCCTGCTTGAACACAGGTGAGGGTTGGCGAGAGGGAGAGTATATAGAAAATATACCCCAAGAATTAGTATGGAGAAATGGACAATATTATTATTATTATTTTCATTATTATTATTATTATTATTATTATTATTATTATTATTATTATTATTATTATTATTGTTATTATTATCTTCATTATTATTATTATTATTATTATTATTATTATTATTATTATAGTGGTGGTAGCAGGATACATATGCACGTGTATGTTAGTGGATGGAGAGAGTGCTGAAGCTTAGTATTACACTTTGTGTTTTGCATCTCGAAAAGCATTTAAAAAAGTAAAAAAATATAACAAAAATATAAATATAACTAAAAACAGTTTAGCCATTCTACTAAATCAATGTCATTAACTTTTTCCAAATGGATAGACACCCATGGAAATGTCTACATAGTCTTTGAACAAATGAGTAATTGAGTGAAAGAATTCCGAGTCTGCCAGTCCTCGTTTGGACTTGATGATGTGTATAAGCATAGGAAAAGTGTTATTGTTATTAATGGTTATAATTTATTTAATCTATCAAGAAGCCATATTGTATTTTTAACTTGATTAACTTTTTTGGATACCAAGCTACCTGAGATCCATTTCTGGTTCTTTGATACAAAGCCTTTTGTTTATATCTAAATGAGATGGTGAGCTGGTAAAATTGTTAGCACATTGGACAAAATGCTTAGTGGAATTCCTTCCAGCTCTTTATGTTCTGAGTTCAAATCATGCTGAAGTCAATTTTGCCTTTCATCTCTTCAGGGTCGATAAAGTACTAGTCAATGTAATTGACTTACCCCACCCCCTGTCTTGAACACTGTAACAGACCGGTGTCCTGTTCAAGGGGATTGGTGTGATTGTGATGCACTTACATGGTACAATGGAAACAGGGTAATCAGTTTTATGACTTCAGAGGCTCGAGAAATTTTTTTTTTAAATGGCAGGAAAAAAAAAATCTAAATAAGATCCTTCAAGTTGAAGTTTCAGATTAATTTTGAGTCAAACTGACTTAAGATTTGAATCATTTGAGTGGAACTTAACTGCGAGGACCTTGTTTCAGGCAAGTTTGGTCAAGGAATTTTCATTCAATTTAGAATAAGGTTCCACACATTGAAAACACTGCTTGTTTGGAACCAGAGCTACATTTTTTTCAGGGTCAAATGACAATATAGGGGCTCTGTAATTTTCCTTGGTTTCTGAGGTGTCCTCATTGGATCATAAGGCTTCCTCATTGACTGTGGTTGTAGAAAGAACTCTCTCTGACATACTGTGTAATACTCATAACAGGCAAGTTAAACGTCTCTCTATACACATTCCATGAACTATGTGGAACAATGTTGTTAATCCTAGTAGTAGCAGTAGTAGTAACTACCACTGCAGCGTAATGCCTTTGTCAAGACAGCTGACCAGACACTAACCTTGTGGTGTACACCAAGGATGACTCAGTGGTGTTTTATGGTTTGTTCTCTTAGTAATCGATTTTCTACATAGGTTCATTTGGACTGTAACCACGGGATGGATGCTAAAACAGTCGTTTTAGTCATTGGAATGTGGCCAAGCTGGAGCAGCACCTCAAAGAGTTTTAAATTGATCATAAAGATTTAACAACTCTCTTCTCTCTACTTATTTCACTCTTGTACTTGTTTTTATTGATTTTTTTTTCTTTTATCGTTGCTAAGTTTATGCATTTGTCATAGAGGGACAACTTGGGTTCACACTAGTAAACAGGAATATACACACATGCACACAATTGTTATGTGTATGTGTGTGTATTTATGTATATATGCATTTATATGTATGTGTGTATATATATATATATATATATATATATATATATATATATATATATATATATATATATATATATATATATATATATATATATATATATATATATATATATATATATGCACTTATATACATATATATAAATGTGTGCATATATACATATGTATATATGCACATATGTATTTGTGTGTAAATATATACATGCCCACACTCATATGTATTGAAAACGCAGATACATTTTAGTTTTTTCTCTTTTATTTAGGTTTTTCTTGTTCATGTTTCTGTATGAGTACCATTGTAGTTTGTTTGAAACAATAAAGTTTCAAAATCCATTGTCAACTGCATGAAAATAAGAAAAATTTTATAAAAGAGAAAACCAGAATATAGTCATATATCATAAAGAAAAGCTGTTCCCAGTACACACACATGTACACATTCACGTATATATATATATATATGAAACAAATTAGCTGTTTTATGGAATATCAAAATTGGTTTCATTTGAAGACATGAAACCAGGAAATATGATATAGTTAAAAGTTCCATTAACATTTTTAACCCTATAAATATTATTGACTTATCTAATCTATTGGCAAAAATTCCCTCTTGTATTAATAGGTTAAAAGCTTAAAGGAAAAGCAAAAAAAGGGTAAAAAGGAAACAGGGATCCATTATCTATCAAAGACATTGTTTGTCACTGGGGACATGATTGAGTTCAGCAGTTCGCTTCGCTACGATGT
>NC_069003.1:32523353-32528711 GCF_001194135.2 Octopus bimaculoides
GGGGTGGGGGAGGATAGGATTGCTATGGCTAGAATGCCCTTGATTATAAAGTCTGCTTGATTGGAGTTGACCTGGGGCTAAACAACAACATTCCATTACATTGATAATCTGTTCTTTAACAAATTTCATTTCAAATTGCAAAAAAAAAAAACCCCAAAAAATCTACATAACAGTGATAACTGTATAATCTACTTAGGTACAATCCCCTGAAGACCCCCTCCCCCCCATACACACAGCCCTCCTTTGTAAACCATGATCCCTTCTACTTATAGTGCTATTTTATGGTTTTAATTCTGATAAGGATTTTGGAAGTGGGAGGGATCCTTTTCTATTAAATAAAACTGCACTTTTCCTACCCAACAATTAACACACACACACACACACACACACATGCATACTGGGATATGTATCACACTGCCTAAGTACCCAATCTTGAGAAATTAGCCTTCTCAAAACCAGACTAAAACCTTGTAAGTATTTTTGGTATACAGAAACTGGATAAAGCCCATTGTGTGTATATGTGTTTAGTTCCGTGTTTGGTTCCCCACCACCACTTGACAATTGGTGATGATGTGTTTATGTCCCTGTGACTTAGCAGTTCAACACAAGAGGCCAATAAAATAAGTATTAGACTTTAAAAAAAAGTACTGAAGTTGATTCATTCAACCAAAATTCTTCAAAGCATTGCTCTAGCATGACCAGTCTTATGAGTGAAACAAGTGTAAGATATGTGTGTGTGTGTACATATATTTCTATGTACATATATATATTCATTCACACAGGGTATTTTTAATCTTAAAAATATGTTGATCTCTGTTTTATTATTTTTATTTTTTCATTCTTATTTAATTACCTGAGATTATAAAAATTCAATCTGTAAGTAGATGAGAATTTATGGAAGAGGGAGGCAAATTTTTTTGGAATATATTGAAAAAGAAAAATCTCTACTTTTTTTTTTTTTTGAAAATCAAATTTCTTGTTTAATGTAGGTATATATTCTGTTGCATGAAATTATATTCTTCAATATATAATTTTCTCTGTAGTCAATAAAATAAGCACTAGAATCAATGTGTTCAATGACTATATTTCCCACACACCAAAAAAAGGTGAACGGAAAAAAAAAAAAAATATGGCTTGTTGCTTTTATTAGAAATCAATTTACACTTCACTCTTTTACTTCACAAATTATTAAAAAAAAAAGAGAGAAATATATATTTACATATATTCAATATATTTCTTCAAGCATTGGCCTCCCTTCTTGCCTCTCAGTGTAATAACTAAAAGTTAAACTGGTCTGACCTCAAATTAAGAAGGGAGGGGCATAATAAAGGAAAAAAAGAAAAAAGAATTTCTTTAGAAAACGTGAAAGACATTGTCATTTTTAGATTAAAAAGAAGTCAAAGATGATTGTGGTGGTGGTGGTAATTTCTGACTATTGGGTGCTTTAAACTACAAACATGGGTGATTAAGTTCAACTTGGTCCTACAAACGTATGTGCACATGCACATTTATGATAATCGGTTCTCCGTTGGATATTAATTTAATGTGTAAGTGACTGAGTACTCCACAGACACGTGTATCTCTTAACATAATTCTAAGGCTAGATCAGCATGAAATGATATATATATATCTATGTGTATTTCGTTTTTCTATTTAGTTTGCAAAATTCACAAATAACAGCAAAGGGACTTTGACAGAGAAAGTTAACAAACCATTGGTTAGTTAGTTGGTAAAATAAAGAAGTGGTATAGAACCAGTGTGTGTTTATATTCATTTAGTATTGGCATAATGACCCTCCTGAGACACAAGATATATATATATGTATATATATATATATATATATATATATATATATATATATATATATATATATATATATACTCTTTTATTTGTTTCAGTCATTTGACTGCAGCCATGCTGGAGCACCACCTTCAGTCAAACAAATCAACCCCAGGTCTTATTCTTTGTAAGCCTAGTACTTATTCTATTGGTCTCTTTTGCTGAACTGCTAGGTTACCAGCATCAGTTGTCAAGTGATGGTGTGGGGGACAAACATACACACACACACACACACACACACATATATATGACGGGCTTCTTTCAGTTTCTGTCTACCAAATCCACTCGCAAGGCTTTTGTCAGCCTGAGGCTATAGTAGAAGACACTTGCCCAAGGTGCCATGCAGTAGGACTGAACTCGGAACCATGTGATTGGTAAGCAATGTACTTACCACACAGCCACTCCTGTGCCTATGTATATAAAAGGCTGGACCTTTGATATACAACCCTGTTGATGACAGAACTGTTAGCACAATAGCTTGATATGCTTGTGCTAGCTCTTCACATTTTGTGTTCAAATTCCACTAGGATAATCTTTACTTTTCATCCTTGTGGAGGTAATAAATAAGTACCATTACCATTGAAGTTTTGCTGTCAATTTAACCCTGTTGTCTTGAATAGATTAAATACACATTGGATAAGGATATCTTAATCCTTTAGCATTCAGATTATTCTGTCAATCTAATGTTTATTCTCTCAAACATTATCTCACAGCTTAAACATTTCAATGATGTGATTGTTTATTTTTAGAATACCATTGTAGGGTAGGGTTAGGGTGTAGTTGAATCAACTATAAAACAGGTACAATATTTGGGCTGGATCTGGCTGGTTTGGACTTGAAGCATTCAAGTGGCCAGATGTGTTTCAAATGGCCAGATGTATTTCAAGTGGCCAGATGTGTTTTAAATGGCCAGATGTGTTTCAAATGGCCAGATGTGTTTCAAATGGCCAGATGTGTTTTCACAAAATATTGGAAATGAAGGATATTGCTTGCATGAAGAGGATGTTTCTTTACAATTACCACTTGATATCAACACAAGGAGACACAAATCCATACACACGCACACACACACACACACACACACACACACACACACACACACATAGCCCCTACATTACATAATGGGCATCTTTCAGTTTCTGTCTTCAAAATCTTTTTGACAAGGTTTTGTTTTGTCCAAAGCTTTTGTAAAGGACATTTAACCATGACTTTATGCAGTGGGACTAAATCTGAAATTATGTGGTTGGAAAGCGAATTTCTTAAGCACATATCCATGCCTCTCTGTGTGTGGAATGTGTTATGTATATGCATAGGTACATGTGTATATCTGTGTATATATATATTTATAAATGTGTGTGTATATTTATAAAGATATATATGTGCATTTATGTATGTGTGCGTTTATATATATGTATATATATAGACACACACATAGATATAGACACACACATGTATACATGTATATTAATAAGGACCCATTTAATATTCTAATATTTTTACATATATCTTCCAATATATTTTTGCTTGTGACAAGAGAATAATAATGGTGTGATGATTCATAGTAAGGAATGTACCTACCACAACACACACACACACACACACACACACACACATGCACCAATGACCCGATGCTGACACCATTACCAAGATATTAGAAGTGTTTGTGTGTGGTCAATTAATGAAGTGAGAGAGAGAGAGAGAAAGTAAGGGAGCCATGACAGATGAAAGAGGTGTGTGTGTATATAATAACCATATTCTTTTATATAATTTTTTCTGTTTTTGTTTGTGTTGAACTCTTATTGAACAGTATTCCAGCTATGACTATGACATTTTTTTTTCTTCAGCCACAGTGTAAACATGGGTTCCATTATCTGTTTTCTCTTTTTTTTTTTTTTCTTTTTTTTCTAACCCTTTTGTTTCCATATTTCTACTGAAACACATTGCCTTTTTTTCAACTAATTTTTAAAATATTGAATTTAGTAAAAGAGTTTTGTCATTATTAAGCCAATGTTTGAGTTATGAATTAACATGAAATTTTGACAGGAAGTTTGTATTATAGGACCATGGGCATTTTCCGAGGGGTTGGTACCAAAATAGTTAAAGTGAGCCAACTTTGTATGATTTTGGGGAGAGTTAATTGTTATTTATACACACACACACACACACACACACACACACACACACACACACACACACACTTATATATGATGGGATCCTTTCAGTTTCTGTCTGCCCCAAATCTACTGAAGGTTTTGGTAAGCCTGGAGTTGTAGTAAAAGACACTTGGCTCAAGGTGCGATGAAGTGGAACTGAACCTGAAGCAAACTTCTTACATTTCAGTCATGCGTGTGCCTGTTGTGTGGATGAGAAATTTCCTTCGTAACAACATAGTTTCCAGTTCAACTCCACTGTATTCCATTATTGGCCAAATATCTTCCACCCTAACTTCAGAATGAACAAAGCATTGTTAGTGAAATTGGAGAGTTTGAAATTTTGCAGCAACACTTCTGCAGAACTTTCCATACCTTTCACAGGTTGAATTATTTCATCTCAGTGTAAAATCACTACAATCAAGCCTTTGGAAGCCCTAAAAAATCCACTTTTGGGATCTGGCCTGGATATTGAAAAGGTTTAGAATCATTGCACTATACAGTTCCTCAGTCTGCTTGAAAGAGTAACCAAATCTCCCATAAATAACACTTTAGCATGTCTGAAATAAGAACATATCAGGTAATTTGGCCAGTAACAGTGCCCAGGCTCCCCAGCCATTGGGCTGCTGACCAGTAGTAGGCCATAGATCATTTGGTACAGGGCCGCTCAGAATATATTTATAAATTTTATTTCCATTTCATTGTCTATCGCAGTCTACCGGCTGATTTTGTATTTATGTGTTAGGCATGTAATAAACCTGTATTAAACATGTAACAATTAGATATATATCATGTACTTTATTGTGTGTTGTTATGCATGTGATATCCTGGTCTGTGGAAAAACTGTCCTCCATGAAACCACTTCATGGTGCAAAATGGGTTGGGGACTGGTGGTCTATAAGACAGGATAGTCATGGCTGGAATGCTTTCAGTCATCGGTCTTCTTGATCAACATCAACTTGGTTTGATGCTACAAAATATTTGGTTTTAGCAGGGAAAATGATGAAAGCCACCTTTGTTTAACCAACTTACTAAGCCATGTTGGTATGGGTAAAGAAAAAGAAAAAGTTGGTGTGTGAAAGAAACAATGATTGTTTGCTTTCTGAGTTCAAATCCTGCCAAGGTCGACTTTGCTTTTCACCCTTTTGGAGTCAATGAAATAAGTACCAGTGAAACACTGGAGTCAATGTAATTGACTCCCCCCCCTCTTCCAACTTGCTGGCCTTGTGCCAAAATTTGAAGCCATTATTATTGTGAATGTAACGAGGTGGTGGGAAGGTAACGACCATTGTAATGATTATCCTCTTATTCTCTCATTACTTCTTTTTTGTCTTCTAGTCTGTTGTCCTCTCTCTCTCTCTCTCTCTCT
>NC_069003.1:32528814-32537167 GCF_001194135.2 Octopus bimaculoides
CTCTCTCTCTCTCTCCCTCTCTCTCTCTCCCTCTCTCTCTCTCTCTTCCTGCTTCTCTTTCCACAAATGATTTAATTCATTTTTTATGCTATAGATAAGTTATATTAATTTACTACTCCTGTTGCCGCCAACACCACCACTACTACTACTATTTATATTTGCTTTAATGTTTGGTATTGCTTATCTAAATCATATGATATATGTCTTGTCTGTTTCTGCAGTTTCCTGTTCAAGACTAAATTTCCTGGCTTGTAAGTGGGAGGGGGTAATAAAAAAAAATAATAATAATAATAACAATAGTAATAATTTCAAAAAGTTGAGGTTTTGATATTGTTAAATTTTATACCATATATGTGTGTGTGTGTATTTAGTTTTCTTTTTTATTGTCTTTTTGTACAGCTTCTGGAATATTTATCAATATTTTGATATCTTTGAAAATTCTGTTTAATGATCGATTCACGTGTATTCAGAATTAATATTAATATTTGGATGTTTTTACAAGTTTCAATTATTATTATTAGTAGTAGTAGTAGAAGTAGTAGTAGTAGTAGTAAATAGTACAAGTATTAAAAGGAAAAGCTATCTCGTAATCTTATACACACGCACACACATATATATGTAATATATACATATACACACACACATATATATATATATATATATATATATATATATTTTTATATATATATATATATATATATATATATATATAGATATATATATATATATATATATAGCATTATCTCCGTGCACTCCGACTTACATGAATCGTATGTGATTAAAGTGACAGATAATTTACATACTTGTTCTTGCGTGCCTTGGGCAGTGTTCTGGCATCGTTTCACATTGATAGAGTAGTAATATGTTATGCGCTAGAGTGTAGCTTCTATCGAGCCAACAAGTATTTCTCTTATGTGGTCACTCCAGCTGTTAGAAATAGCAGCCAAATCTTTACTGAGCAGCACGCTGCTATCTTCAAAAACTAGGAACTATAATATTAGATGTTGTGATTTTAGGTATATTATTCTACATTATTGTTTTTATTCTTTTGCTTGGCTTAGTTTTTGGATTGTGGTCATGCTGGAGCACCATCTTAAAAGGTTTCAGTCCTTTATTTCAACCTTAGTATGTATTTTTACAGTTTGGTTATTATTATCTTGTGATTGCTATTTGTTGAACTGTTAAGTTTACAAGACAGAATCACAGAGCACCATTGTTCAAGCAATGGAAATGTTAAGATTGACCTAGAGACAGATACATATGAATGCAAACACACCAACAGGCTTCTACACAGTTTCCTACCAATCTCACTCACAAGCCATAAGGCAACTCAAGGCTATCCTTCTGCATGTTGATATGCAATGGAACAAAACCTAGAGCAACGTAGGTTTTGCTTCCTAACCATGCAGCCTTTTTTCCTAATCATATGTGAGCTTCCTAATCGTACAGCTGTGCTTGCACTAAGATTGGGAGAACAAAAATGAAAACCACAGAAAAAACAATCACATTATGGGCAAGACTAGAAAGAGTTTGATTGTGGGTTAAACTGGATCAGTGTTGAACTCAGACCAAATAACAACAACCTACCTCCATTGCAACCATCATTTAATTTTCTCGTTACACCAGATACCGCCATTGGGGTTGGGGAAGTTCCCCATCTTGCTAAAAACAACAGCCAAATTCCCCTGTTGTCTTGAAAAGATTAAATACAAATTGGATAAGGATATTTTAACCCTTTAGTACTCAGATTTCTGTCAAATGTTAATTTGCATATTTATTCACATTGTTTTGAATTGATCTTGCATTATTGTGTAGCTTTGAGATTTTGATGATATGATTGTATATTTTTTGAATGACGTTGTAGGGGAGGTATGAAAGACTGGAGCTGGCTGGTTTGAACATAAAACAGGTAGAATATTTGAGCCTGATATGGTTTGTTTTACTCTTTAGTATTCAGATTACTCTGCCAAATGTATTGCTTATTGATTCACATTGTTTGAATTAATCGTGCATTATATCATAGCTTTGAGATTTCAATGATGTGATCGTGTATTTTTAGAATGACATTGTAGGATAGTTATGAAAGGCTGGAGCTGGCTGCTTTGAACATAAAACAGGTAGAATATTTGAGCCTGATATGGCTTGTTTAAATGCTAAAGCGTTAAATATATAAATGATAGTAGGTTTATGGTTGGAATATCATTTAATTAAAAGTTTGTTTGTTCATAGCTAACAACAGCAGTAGCAGCAGCAATAAAAAAAAAAGGATAAGCTACAACATGTTAGGAATGTCCCATCTGTACCTCTAAATAATTGAGATGATTATGGTTTGAATATCTTCGATCGTAGGTCTGCTTGATTGGGGCTGACCTGGAGCTTAAATAACAATAACATAAATTTGTGGAAAATATTTTTTCTTAAAGATCTTAAATAATCTTTTCTAGATTTAATTTATGTTATTTGTTGGTTATAATTATTTCGTATAGTTTTGAATCTTGGTTGTAGATTTCCCTGAATATTTTGTAGTAATCTTTTGTAAATGACATATGTGTAAATGTAAATGTGCGTATGTTGACTCTCCAGAAGTACTCAGTTCTGTTATTTGTGAGTGGAATTAGTAGGAAACTGTGTGGAAAACTGATGGTGTGTTTGCACTCGTATGTATCTGTCTTGTAACTTCATTGTTCAACAAATAGAAATCATAAGGTAATAACCAAACTTTAAAAATAAGTACAGAGGTCAAAATAAATGAAAAGAAGGGGCCATTGTAGAAGCTAAAAGTAGAAAAGATAGAGTGAGGAAATGGCATGTCAGTAAACCAGAGAGAGACTGGTGTGACAGTTTTTGCAATGTCTAATATGAAGGTTACCCATTCGTGAAACTGCAGTGTATGTCAAGATAGCAATTCTTCAATGTCCTTCTCTTGATCAACATATCTTCTACCAAATCACCAAAAATTCAGTTCTACACACAGTATCATCAACTGTGCTACAGACAAACATTCCCATCCAATCTGTTGTCCTTCCATTCATATCACACCAGTCTGCAATTTCTTTAATAATGTAATTAAATATGAACACATCTACAGGCAATATGACAATACCAAAGTAATTTTCCAAAGCACTTGCATCATGCTGTTCAGTATTTCCTTATCAGTATAGAAAAAAAAGCTGAAGCTGTAACTACATCATCATCTCAACGAAATAAAGCCTCTCTAAACCACCAAACCATCTCTCCCTCCCTCTCTCAGTCTCTCTCTCTCGCTCTGTCTCTCCCTCCCCCTCTCTCTCATGCACACAAACGAGGGGGTGCTGAAAAGTTCCTGGCTTTAAGGTTATCATGAAAGGCCTGGTTGGAGGCCCAACCTTCCAAGTTCTTTTACAGGGCTTCAAAAAAAAAAAACTGAAAGGGCCACTGCATTAAGTGTGTAAACGTGAGCAGGGAATATGTTGAATAAAATCATAATTAATTGATCCTCCTGTATTTCCTTTTACCCAAAGCCAAGAACTCTTCAGCACCCCCTCATAAATAGGTAAGTAGTACAGTGGGGGTGTCATCCTAATGATCTAATGGAGGTAGCAGTGTGCCAACTGCTATAAGAGTAAAGAAGACATTTTAGAGGGAGAAACTACAGAGGTATCAAACTGTTGGACCAGGTTATGAATTGGATATAAAATGAGAGTGATGTGAAAGAATAACTTCAAGAAATTAGTTTTAGTTGAAGAACATTTCATTATATTCCAAACACCAGATTGATAACGGCAGAGTTAGTTATTTTATTAAATCCCTCCAAATTCTTCATTATTTTCAAAATTAATTGAATGTTTCTTTAACCATATAGTGACAGAAAGGTTAATGTGGTCCAGTTTAATGTAATCAGGCGCCTTGACTTTAATCAAGTTTGCTGGGTCTGAAGAGAGAGACTAATGGGATTTCAACTTTCGAAAGTTCACCGACCAATCAAATTAACTTATTTTGATATCACCCTAACTGAGACTGTCTTTGATTCTAAACTGTCCATTTTAAAGTGATCATATTTAAAGTAGAACTTCCCATCATGAATTTAGCTGAGAACCTTTCAGTAAGACACCCTTCTCCTACTCTCCCTCTGAAAGAAACATCAGCTTAATGATGAAATGTGTTGTCTTACAAAAGCCTTCAAAATTATTCGTTGTTCTTAAAATTAATCAAGACTGAAGAGGAACCATATTTCAGAAGAAGTATGATCACAAAAGGGTTAGAATCTGGAAGAGCATTAACATGTCACGGCCTGTTACTGGAACTTACCAGTGAGCCACATATTTCTGGTCACACTGCATGTTCTTTGATTACAAGGAAGTGTAATATTTTTGCATTTTTACAATATTTCATAATTCAGCTTTAATATTTAGCACTCGCATGACTTAGATATCCTTGAAATCATGTCAAAGGTACAGAATAAAATATTTTCTCAAATTATGAAAATGTATCACCTATGGTGCATATGGTGGTTGTGGGAAGTTTGGGATGAGCTACCAGTGGCACATGTGGTGGCTAACATGTTAAGAAATGAATTTCTTGAAAGATATTTTGGACATTCATAGTTAATTGTTAAACTAAACTACTAAAGTAATTTTTATGCACATACACCCCATGTCTGTATTAAATATGCTAACACCATGTTTACTTGTGTATGTCATCTCAGAGTAAATTACTTTTGGCAATTTATCTTTTTAAGATAATGTTCATGCCTATTCATGTACATTTATTGTACATGCTTGGAATTGCTTCCCCTACTTGCAGAAATAATTTTTGTAAAATACCAGCCATTAAGTCTAACAATGTCTTTTCCTGACCATTTAAGTATTTCTGACTTATGTGTTTTTCATGTTCACTACATTAAATATGTTAAGACTAGCTTAACTATTTTAGGGTCGTACATGTATGACTAATGTCTTTGATCTGAGACTGTATTTTGAAACTGAAACATTTACATTGTGGAGGAGTCAATTGAGTTGTCTAAAAACACATAAAATTTCGTCTGTTTTCATTTTCCATTTACTTTATGAGTGGCTTTTCCATGATGTATTATGTATTATTCTGAATAAACCTGACATATTGAAAAAATATAAATGTAATATTGTCGTGACTATATCACTAATGAGTAGACTGCCTAAGTATTTCAATTAATTTTCATTATAATCAAGACTTTAGAGGAATTTAATAAAATATCTGTAACATTTTATATTGTTATATGTGTTTTGTGTATATTTGTTGGTGTCGACCATTAGAAATCTCATGATATTGTTTGTGTTGTGATAAGATTTTAATTGAGATTTTAATTAAAATATGAAGACTTTAGTGAGCTGGGCTGGTGTTGAGAAGTTTTAAGGTATTCTATCACTAAACATGTCGGAAAGATAACATAGTGGGTGAATAGTAGATTTGGTAGAGAGTCGGAGTATTTTGTGGTATTTGGTTCCATCCCTTTATGTTTGAGATCAAATCCAACCCTAGTTCCCTTTCCCTTTCATCATCCTGAATTTGATATAAAAAAATAAATATCATTTGTTTGTCATGTTTGAAATAGCAGCTAAATATTCAATTTAGATCTTTCTGTCTTCAGTTGGATACATTCAATGCATTACATTTGAATAAAAAATGTGATCATGGCTAGAACATCTTTTGATCATAAGTCTGCTCTATCAGAATTGACCCGGGGTTAACCAACAGCAAATATTAGGGTTGATGTAATTAACTATATGCGAGAACAGAGGTTCTCAAGCTTCTACTTCTGGTGTACTCCTTCCTCATGTCTGGCTGTGCTGGTATACTTCATGTGAAGAATATAAGCATAAAATGTTTGGATGCCTTGGAACATATATTATTTGTTATGAATTTCATTTGACTCTTTAGCATTCATATTACTCTTGTCGGGTGTAATACTTATTTATTCACACTATTTCGAGTTAATCGTGCATTATCTTGTGTGTGCTCTTAAGATATAATTCTGTGTGAACTGACATCCCCCAGACCAGCTGAAAATTATTAGCATCTTTTTAAATGATTTATTCCAAATATAGTGAATTCATATGGTTGCATTTATTGTCAGTATTAAAAAAAAAATCAAGAAAGGCCAGGTATTGGTTAAACAAGAATATAATGTGTTTGTCTATATTACAATATTTTCTCTACAGATTTATTTTTAATGTATCATGGTTTTTTTCAGTTAACCTTTTAACTTCAATTTAATATTTCATTTATTTCAGACTGGGGATAATATTACGTGGGAGACCCATAAAGTGACCCTCACAAAGGTGAGTTCTTATTTTCTTCATTTTTATTTTTTTTTAATTTTTATTTTTTTATTTTTTTATGACACTGAAATAACTATAGCTATATTTTATATTTCATACTCTATCACTGTATCAGCTAGACTATCAGATGTTGTTATACACTGCTAGTCACAATGTGCTTCCTTGCATTGTTGTAGCTTTTAAATGATGCCACCCTACTGTCTAGGTGGGCAGACCAACATCCCCTCTGAATGGGATGCTAGCTCATCATAGGATTACCTATTTACAGTAGAGTAGACTAGTGCAACATGAAATGAAGTGTTTTGCTCAAGAATACAATACAATGCACTGCCTGTCTAAGAATTGAAACCACAATCTTGTGATCATGAATGCAACACCCTAACCACTAGACCATGTGCTTTCAGTATATACTTCATATATATATATATATATACTACACTCTTGGAGTGGTTGGCGTTAGGAAGGGCATCCAGCTGTAGAAACTCTACCAGATCAGATTGGAGCCTGGTGCAGCCTCCTGGCTCGCCAGTCCTCAGTCAAATCGTCAAACCCATGCTAGCATGGGAAGCGAACGTTAAACAACGATGATGATGATGATGATGATATATATATATCTGTTTTTAAATTCACTAGTGTATAGTGATGGTGCCTTGACTATGCAGAATGTACAACACATTATATTAACACACAAACATTAGGCTATTTTCGTACATAATACGACTTCAACCCAACTTTAATCTGACCATACCGAAATTATAACATGATACTACAAGCAAAAACATAATAACTATCAAAAAACAAAAATTATGATTTTTGGTCGATATGTAGTACTCATTAAGTACACCCATAATTTACACCAGCCATGGGCAACCTGTATCCCACAAGAATTTCTGAATGGCACACCATACAAAAAATTGCCTTGAACTCTTTTAGTAGTGCAGCCCACCTGATGATGAGTCATGTCCCATGTGACTCACTTCTCAAAACAAAGGTTGCCCATACCTCATATACTCTCTTGTGATTGACATATAGTGGTTGTAGTCATAGGATGTGCTACTATGTTGCTAAACCTGCCCATCTAGAAGAGGTATTCATCTAAGAATACAAACTTTAGGCTGTTTTAGCTTTTGTTTCTGAGTAAGTGTATATTATTAGATTTGCAAACAAATTACGGACAAACCATATTATGATACTACAACATGAACAGAATAATTATAAACAAACTTTATCATCTTTAATAAGCGTGCAGTGCTCATCAAGCAACCCCTGGTTAGATTTTTATATGTGGCATCAAAAATCTATATTATCATATATCTAATACAAACAAAAAAGAAAAAAAAAACATTGAACATCACCTGCAGATTTCAAATTCTGACTACCTAAATTAGTAGACTTAAATTAAGTACCATGTTTTCCTGCATACAAAGTTTCCAAACCAACATTTACAGCCAAAACAGATAGGTTAATTCATACACAAAGATAATTTTGGAGGACCAATAAAATTTCATGTGAAATGCAGCAGGATTTGGCAAGATAGTGAAAATGTTTACACTATATACTACATCAACTTGTATATTGGAAAATATGGTGTATAGAAAGACAAGATGCTAACAGTTGGAATGTCTTCTTATCATGGTTCTGTTCAAACAGGGTTGATTTAGTACTAAGCTACTACACACAAGGAAGATCAATCTCCAAGGCTGCTCAGTCTGCTGAAAATAGCAGCTTAACTCTTCCTCAAAAATTTCACCCTATCATCATAAATAATAAAAGTTACGATACACAAGTACAAAAAAAAGCCAGAAAAGTTTTTAGATCGTAGTAAGGCCTGTTGAAGCAGGTATGACCTGGGGCTAAACAACAACAACTTAATTGCTTAATGAATATTATTAAACTACAGGAGTTCCATACTCTATAACTCCTTCTCTCTCCACCCATCCCTCTCTTTCCCCAGCTTTCTATATCCATTTCAAAACTCCTGAAAGCTATTAACATGATTCAGTTCATTTTCTGTCCCTTTTTTTTTTTTCTTTTAATTTTGCTTTCTGTTAAGGGGG
>NC_069003.1:32538257-32541161 GCF_001194135.2 Octopus bimaculoides
TATATACACATATACGGTGCTCCAGCATGGCCACAGTCAAAAAGACTGAAACAAGTAAAAGAATAAAAGAATATATATATATATATATATATATATATATATATATACACATACATATATATATATATATATATATATATACATATACACACACACACACATGCACAGCACACATATATACATGCACACACATTCATATCAGTGATTGATAGATAAATAGGCAAAGAGAGAGAAAGGTAGAGATGAAAAGATATGCTTATCTGTGTGTATATAGCCATTTTCCATTTTTTTCTTTTTTGTACTATCTTTTCCTTTAACATCTCAGGTTAGTTAGTATTACACAATTTTGCACACTCAGATCATAGGATGAGCGATACACAGAGACAACAGAGAAAGGGTGAAAATAGTAAGAGACGTACAGGTAAAGAGAGAGGAATGAAAGACACACATGCATACAAACGCATGCTCTCACTCGCGCACACACACCTGTGTTTGCTTTTCCTTTTTACCTTTATTTGATGTAGTATATTAATTCTTTTCACTTGTTCACATATAGCCCCTGTTCCCACATGCACACAGACACACACACACACAGACACACACACACACACAGAGCCATGCAAGAGAGACAGGTAAAGAATGATAAGGGACATGCATCCATGTATAGCTTGATTACTTCAAAGAGTAATTTGAATTTCAAATGAATCAGCAACTAATATATATATATATATATATATATATATATATACATACATACATACATTCATACACACACTCATATCAGTGAGCTACATACATACATGTATGTATATAGCTACTGATTTTTTATACACACACACACACACACACACACACACACACATACATGAGAGAAAGAGAGAGGAAGATGAATAAAGGTAACTACATAGAGTTCATTTTATTCTGCAATTAGTATTAATGGGAAGTAATAAGTAGCTAATAAAGTGTTATGTTGATGGATTGATTAGTTGATTGATTTTTTTGTGTCTTTTTTCTTTCTTTCTTTTTTTTAGTTGTTTTTTTGTTTTTTCTTTACTTGGTTCCTTTCACACATATTTGTACAACAGGATGTTTTGTATATTCTGTTTCTGGGTAAAACAACTTAATAGCATTCTAAACTATTCGTGTATGTGTTGTTGTTGCTCTCCTTCTTCTTCTTCCTCTTCATCCTTCACACCCTCCTCCTCCTCCTTCTCCTTCTTTAGCCCTAGGTCAGCCCTGATCCATCAGTTAATTCAGCCAGTCCATCCTACACATGAACTGGCAGACTGTCAGTTGTGACAATGAGGTTTCCAGTTGATCCGATTCAAGTGGCTGAGCACTCCACAGACATATGTTAATGCATCAACCACCAATTCTCCTCCACCTGTTCTCAGTTGGTTCCATGTTCTATGCCCCCCCCCCCTCTGCTGACAACCTTCAAGTCTTCCTAAAAGGTTTCAATGCCATGTGGTTTGCATAATCTTCTTTTTCTTGTTGTTGTCCATCTTCAAACTATTCTTACATCCCAATAATTTGGCTGCTGCAGGATGTGACCAACCAACAATTGCATTCTTTGTTCTAATACCAAGTCTTGAAGTCTTTGCAACAACGTTCTTAAAACTTATTTTTATTGCCTGATATGGTCAAAGTACAAAATTTGCAAAGTTCTCTTCAGGCACCTTTCATGAAAGGCTTCCAATGTTTCGATAATTTTTCACAGTTCTCTTCTGTCTTTGTGTTTATGTTTTGTTTGTCTCCTCCCATCATCATATGACAACTGGTGTTGGTTTGTTTACATCCCTGTACAATAGACGTTTGGCAAAAAAGACTGTTATAATAACAGAAATAATTAAAATCTAAGAAAATATAAATACCTATTGGCCACAGAAACCCACAATATACTGAGGAGTCCACAATATAAATTTACATATATTACCCAGAAAAATCCATGATGTACTGAGTGTGCAATAGGTGAACTGCAATATGGCCAGGACTTACAGTAGTCAGCCACTACTTAGACTGTAATACTGCAATTACGTAGTTCAATTAATCAAAAAACTGGAATATTTATCACTGAAACCTACCATTATTTTCTGACATACATGTCGATGCTAGTGTATAGCGTAAGCATTCAAGCATCATGACTGTCTCTCCAAATCCTGCCACATTTCACATGGAATCTTTGGTTCTCCAAAGTCATCTTGGTGTATAAGTTGATTACTTTATTTGACTGTAAGTTTTGGTTTGAAAAATTCAACTTGTATACCAGAAAATATGGTATATACATACATGAGACAGAAGGGTGCAATTTGAAAGAAATTTAACTGCTGTTTCTAACAGGTCTAGTGACATTGTGGGCAGTGGGGGGAGGGTCTTTTGTTAGCACATGCATAAATAGAGTATTTTATGACATACAAGTCAACATAGTATATCATGTAAACATGTGGTGTAAACAACCAAACATCATCACTCTCTTTCCAAATCCTATTGCATTTCACATGGATTTTGGTCCTCCAAAATCATTTTAGTGTATAAGGTGACTTTACTCTTTTTTGGCTGTAAATTTTGGTCTGAAAAATTTGATGTGGATGCTGGGAGATACTGTAATCAAGATCTGTGTGTGTGTGTGTGTGTGTGAGAGAGAGAGAGAGAGAGAGAGGTATGTGAATATAAAACAAAGTATTATCTCTGAATTAAGTTCACTACACATGAATGAAAATAGCAAACTATTAATACCACCACCCAGTAGCATGTTGAAATAATGCTAATAATAATAATAATAATACTTTTTTCAAAAATAAATTATTATTTCTCACACACAACTGCTTTTTTGGTTTTTTTTTTTTTTTGCCTTCAATGTTGTTTTAATATTTTCTTGTTTAAATTAAATATTTCTGCAAGGCA
>NC_069003.1:32541171-32542092 GCF_001194135.2 Octopus bimaculoides
GTTTGAAACATGTCTAATTATGAAACTGTGTTTCTTTCTTTCTTTCTTTCTCTGTATTTGTGATGTTGATGGTGGTGGTGGTGATGTTGATGGTGGTGCCGGTGATGGTGGTGGTGGTGGTGGTGGTAGTAGCAGCTTGTCTTCAAACCATTGATCCTTTTACAATAGATTCAGTTGTGTTATTACATCATTGATGCCAATTCTAAATATATATATACACACACACACAAATCTACAGCATACATAATTACACATGCATACAAACCTATATGCACACACATTTAATATGCACATGCATTTTTACACAACTAGACACATGCATATCTGTATATATATACATACAATCGCACAGGCATACAAAATCACACACAAACAATTGCACTCATACACACTATCAACATTTACACACACACAGGCGTACACATATAATCACACATGTACTTATAGTTATACACAGTCACAAAATCACTGCATACACACACACACACACACATACATGCAACCACAAGCCAACAAAGGAACTTTTACATGGTCACTGAACCTGCTGAAAATAGCAGCAAAATCTCCCTCGAATCACACCCTACCATCTTAAAAAACCCACATGTGTTCCTTGTTTCCTTAAACATGGGGGAAAATGGGATGGTCACGGCTGGAATGCTTTTAATCATGCCTCTGCCCAATCAAGCTTGACCAGAGCTAAACAAGGATAACAACATTCTATTACACACACATATAGGCGCAGGAGTGGCTGTGTGGTAAGTAGTTTGCTTACCAACTACATGGTCAATGGTTCAGTCCCACTGCATAGCACCTTGGGCAAGTGTCTTCTACTATAGCCTCGGGCCGACCAAAACCTTGTGAGTGGATTTGGTAGACGGAAACGGAAAGAAGCCTGTCGTATATATGTATATATATATATAT
>NC_069003.1:32542570-32545782 GCF_001194135.2 Octopus bimaculoides
GTGCGCGCGCACACACACACACACACACACACACACACACACACACACATACACACTCACACAAAATCATATCATGCATACATAGTTTTTGTTCCCATTTTTCTGCTACCATCATTACTTTTCTCCCTCCAGAAAAGAAAATGAATTTCTCATATTTCACTCAGGTAATAGTCCCTTCCAGGAATGCGTTTGTGTGTTTGTTTATTACACATATAACGTGTACACATTATTATCAGTGCAAGTGTATGCATGTGTGTGTATAGAAATGCATTTGCATGCTTATGCACATGCATGCAAGCACACATGCACATGCGTGCACACACATACACACTGTACACACAAAAGCTTATTTTGTTCTGTTTAAGGAATAAGCTTTCTTTCTCTTTCCCCTTTTCCAATTAAGAATGTCAGGAATAAATCTGTCAATGTTGTCTCACTAATAACAGTAATAATAATAATAATAATAATAATAATAACAATAATAATAATAATAATAACAACAATAATAATAATAATAATAGCAATAATAATAATAATAACAATAATAATAATAACAATAATAATAACAATAATAATAACAATAACAATAATAATAATAATAATGATAATAATAATAATAATAATAGCAATAATAATAATAATAATAATAATAATAATAATGAGTATTAACAATAACAACAACAACAACAACCAGCATCATTACCGCAACTACTAAAACAGGGCTATGGTGATGATCAAAATGATGATGATGATGATGATGATGACAATCCTATATTAAATTTCATGTCATTTTCTAATTTCCTTTTAATAACTCCAAGAAAGTGTCTAGAAGCAAGGAAAAAGTTTTAATATATACACAGATACACACAAACACATGCTCACATAAACCATTTATAATAGAGCTAATTGCTGTGTGTGTGTGTGTGTGTTTTTGTGTGTGTGCGCGCATGCATGCGTGTTTGTGTGTAATCATTATCATCATGTCTATTCCCCTGTTCCCTTCTTGCATTGGGTTAGAAAGCCATCCTTCCTATCAAGGCATCCCATTACTTGTTGCAGTCGTTTGTCGTATCTTTTGTGACATTCTGCATTCTGAGATAATTTTACACCACTTCTTCCCATAGTGTCCTTCGTCTACCTATTCTATAGATTCATTCCGGTTGTATCACTTTGAATTAACTTTACCCAACTATCACCTTCTATATATAAAAATGACCAGTAAGTGGTCTGTTAATATGCTAGAAATAGATCACTTAAAAAATTCTCAAAGAAGGATTCAGCGGAGCAAAAACAGGCGGGCTAGACCAGTGAAAATTATAAATACCTCGGTTATCTGTAGACTATAGTTTCAAAATCAATACTTCCAAATTAAAGTATCTATTTCTCATCAGTAGAAATTGCCAATATTATTATAATCGAACAGAATCTCGTGCTAGTTGTCTCCAGCTATCACCTTCTATATATATATATATATATATATAAGCTATCACCTTCTACATATATTTATAAGAGCAAAGAGGTGACACTAGTAAAAACAAAGGTTATGACCTCTCATTTCTAGGGTTTGCTTCCACATTACGAGTTTCTTTTCTACTTCTTTGGTAGATTCATGTATAAGAACAAGGCCATCAGCATACAGTAGTTCCAATAGACAGCAAGTCCTAAACTCCCCAGTCATGACCGTGAGAGCTATAATTAGGAAGAGGTGGGGGGGACAAGGACCAAACCATAATGGACACTTAACCATATGCTAACCTCCTCATTGATTTCACTGCTCACTCTCATTCTACTGACATTGTATCTCTGTACATTGTTTGCATGACTCTTACAAAATCATTAATCTTCACCTAGTTTTTTGGGGGACTACCAGGCCACAAATTGCAATACTCTATTAACCCTTTCGTTACCAGCCCGCCTGAAACTTCCTCTGGCTCTGAGTACAAATGTCTTGTTTTCATAAGTTTTGAATTAAAATCATCCACCAAACCTTACTCACAATTTATGTTCCTAACACCAGCTGAATGATAACAAAGTTATTTTACTAAATTCTTTGTTATATTTAAAGTAATTGAAGGAAACACAGAACATCTCAAAATAAATACAGTAACGAAAGGCTTAAAGGCCTTTTTAAGTCAATGATTGCTAGGTATTGTGGCTTACTCTTTGCTAAGATTTTCATCTGATTGTTAAGGCTTGAGTTAAACGAAATTTAGCTGCTGTTTCTAGCAGATTGAGTGACCTCATAGAGGTTCCTTCATTGACTGAGAGTGTGGTCTGTCATGACATTTGTTGTAGAAGCTGATTAATACCAAGCTGTCGAACAGATGCTTAAATCTCATCTGATTCCATCTAATAAGATATATATATATATATATTCTTTTTATTCTTTTGTTTCTTTCAGTCATTTGACTGTGGCCATGCTGGAGATATATATATATATATATATATAGATAAGCTTAGGTGAATCCCTCTAAGCTTATATCTAAACTGAATCCATCAGTGTGGACAGCAAGTTGATTTGATCTCAGCGTCATTTCAATGTATTTCAGGACTGTTCACTTCAGAATCCGATACTGGGATCAAGCTGACCTTCTCAAGATATCATCAAAGTTAGGGTTATATTTGTGCGTGTGTGTGTGTGTGTGTGTGTGGTGAGGTAATAGTGAACAGTCATCACCATCATCATCATCATCGTCATCACTTCCTGCTTAAATACCAAGATATTTGCATACAGCAGTGTTGTTGTCATGGAGGTAGTGTTAGTTGTTATAGTTGTAGTATTTATTGGCTGTTGATTGTTGTTGTTGTTGTTGTTGTTACTGGTTGGTGGTGTTGATGGTAGTTGATGGGTTAGTGGTTGTAAGTGATGATGATGGTGGTGGTGGTGGTGGTGGTGGTGGTGGTGGTGGTAGTTGATGGGTTAGTGGTTGTAAGTGATGGTTGTGATGATGGTGGTGGTGGTTGCTACAGTAGGAGCAATAACTGTTATTGATGTGACAATGATTGTGATGACTGCTGCTCTTGTTGTTGTTGTTGTGGTGGTGGTGGTGGTGGTGGTGGTGGTGGTGGTAGCAGTGGCAAATAAGCTGTAGTTGTTGTGATGGTAGTGATGATGATGATGATGATTACAGTGGTTGTTAGTTAATTTGTGTCCCATTTCAATAGTCTGAACGTTGAAATAGTTTGAAAAATGTGAAAAAAGTAAAACTCAT
>NC_069003.1:32545839-32547263 GCF_001194135.2 Octopus bimaculoides
CCCCCCCACACACACACACACATATAGACACACATCCATCACCAAATGGAACAAAAGTTTTGATCTCTGTTTTGTTGCAATTGACCTTTTAATGCATTGAGACGCTGTGAAAAGGTGCACATCTGCTGTGCAGCAGCTTGCATGCAACCATTCACTGGATACAATTTCTGAACTTTGGAAACCAAAAGTATATTCACAAATAAATGTTAAAACATCACTTACATGGTATTTTATTCATTGATGTAAATTCAGGCATTTGGATAGAGAGAGAGAGGGGGGAAGAGAGAGAGAGAGAGAGAGAGAGGGCAGAGGTGAAGCTGGAGAGAGGGAGGTAGATTTGGTTAAGAAAGTTCGAAGAAGATCACATGACCATTTCTGTTTCTGTTTTTACTGAAAGGAAAATAGCTGTAAGGTCGGAAGGAATAAATACGAATACAGCAAGTTAATATGGCGAAACAAAACACAACACAAAAACCAGCAACAAAAATAGTTTATTAAGCAAGTCATTAGATAATGAAGCCAGCATTGTTGTAGTGATTACACGAAGAGGAAGAGGAAGATGAAGAAGAAACAAAAGCCTGCTTTACATGTACTGCGATTCTGGTGTATGTATGTGAATAAATGATATACGCTAACCTCACAACAAAATGATTCAAGACAGCAAGAACTAAAGCTGTTGTGTTTATTGGCCATGGATTGCTGCTTAAAGCATATTCAAGCTGCACCTAGCAACCAGACATCCAACCAACCATCATATGGTATTTTATTGCCTTATTTTTCCCTCCATTTAATTTCTGTGTAAATCCCCACTACACTTTATCTAACCCAGTGGTTCTCAACCATTTTTTATAGTGGACTCCTTTGATTGCTATTCTATTCTGGTGGACTCCCATTGCCATTCAGTTTTATAGATATTCTTTTCAAAATTCCTATTTTGTTTACCGTACATTCACTTGTGTTGGTTTGCAATATCACTCACCAAGAGAACATGTTTCAGTAGCCAGAAACATGTTGAACTAAGTTTAGAATCAGAAAAAGAAACTTAGTTGTTGTGTCTTGCAAAAAAATACATCAAAAGCAAAATTTTTTCATGGACCCTTAAACTACTCCATAAATCCCCAATTTACTATTTTTGCTTACATGGACCCTGAAAAACTTTATATGAGCCCTGGTTGAGAACCTGTTTTTGTAATGTCCCCTTCATTTAATGTCCCTTTGGCAGATAAATCATCACCATCATCATTTTAAAATCCACTTTCCCATGCTTGCATGGTTTGGATAAAGTTTTATTGAGGCAGATTTTCTATGGTTGGATACCCTTCCTGTCACCAACCCTCACAAGCAAGGTAATATTTCCCCAAAGCCAGATATGTTTTTGTAGAATACTGGAAGCCAAGACAAGAAGGCACAAGCAGACATGTATG
>NC_069003.1:32547460-32548048 GCF_001194135.2 Octopus bimaculoides
TATATATATATATATATATATATATATATATGGCTTCTTTCTGCTTCTAACTACCAAATCCACTTACAGGGCTTTAGTTGGCCTAAGGATATAGTAGAAGCCACTTGCTCAAAGTGCCACACTGTGGAAGTGAGCCTGGAACCATATGGTTGGGAAGCAAACTTCTTACCACACAGCCACCCCTATGCCAATAAAATTATTATTATTATTATTTTATGGTAAATATACACCCAATCAACTGCTATTATGTCTTATCTTTTGTTGGCACAATTTTGACGGCAGAGAGAAAGGGAGGGAGTGGTAAAAAAAAAAAAAAGAAAGAAAAATTTGTGGGGATTAAGAAAATTGCAATTTTAGTCCATAGTCTCTCTCATGAAATATAGCGAAATGAGCTGAGAATATATTGTGAGTTAATGAAGCAGTGTGTTATTACGATTACTTATTTATTGATGCGAACTGTGAAGATGTCTTCTTTACTAATTCTCCAATATTGCTGTAGCATCATTTGTTAACCTGGATTCTATGATAAGAGTATAGAAACTGTTACAGATTTTGTTTGTGTTTTCTTTCTTTTTTTTTTTTTTTTTT
>NC_069003.1:32548058-32552213 GCF_001194135.2 Octopus bimaculoides
TTTTTTTTTTTTTGTTTTGCATTTTTTTATATTTAGTTGTGTGAGGAAAGAGGAAAAAAAAACCTACCAAAATTTACAATCACCAGGTGAATTTTATATGAAATTCAGTTCAGGCTCTGCATGTGTTTTTTGGCATCATAAAATGCTGTCATGTGTTTGGGATATTACAAAATTCTATTAAACATCTTCAGTTATTACTAAACTCTATTTAACACGTTTATGGGGTGGTGGGGAGGGTGAAAAGTTCTTGGCTTCAGGTAAAATAAAATACAGGAGAATCAGTTAATTATGATTTTAGTCAACAGATTCCCCCTTTCAGATTCACACTCTTATTGCAGCAGTCCTTCAGTTTTTCTGAGCCCTGTAAAAGAACTCAGATGGTTGGGCCTCCAACCAGGCTTTTTGCAATATCCTTAAAGCCAGGAACTTTTCAGCAACCCCTTGTAGGTGAAGGCATGGCTGTGTGGTAAGAAGTTTGTTTCCTAATCACATGGTTTTAGGTTCTGTATCACTGCTGGGTACCTTGGACCAGTGTCTTCTACTCTATCCCTGGGCCTACAGAAGCCTTGTAAATGGATTTCGTAGAGAGAATGCACAGCAGAGTTCAAGATCAATCTGTGCCAAGTGGCGGCTTCACTCTGCATGCTTTAGCTTCGTTTCTATGGCAACAGTCCGGATACTTATTGATCAGACCACATTTGTGTGTGATATGTGTGTATGCTAACTGCAGAAGACATAAGTGTATATGTTCTGATCGCTTATTGACACGATCGATGGAAAAGTGCTCCACCTATCAATAGATAAATATCATTTAGTAAATACAGGATTTAAATGTGAGAGCTACTATAAACTTCATGCTCAAGTAGTACAATAACCAGACAAGTTTGTATAACATGCCATGTACCATCCCATGGACCATCCCATGTACAATCACCGAAACTCAAAGACACTCTCCCTGACACATGCAGACATGCATATGTTTGTTTATTGTTTTTCAGGTCTATATGCCATTTCCTATTAACCAATTCAATCATTGTCCAGTCTTTGCTTGTCTTTCGTGTAGTGCATCCTGTCTTACTGTGTGCTTTTTGCAAAAAATGTTTATTTGTTTATTTCTTATTCATTGGTTGGTTCAGTAACTATCACCTACCTGTTTATTACATTACATCGTATTTGCTAAAGTTATTCTTTATACTTCATAAATTCTTATTTTAATATCTGAAGTCACAAAATATCTTTTTGATACACACTGTTGTTAAGTGGTTTGCATTTTATATCTGATGTTTATCAAAATTTCTTATGGTTAATTTCTTCCTTTCTTTCTTTCTTTCTTTTTGTTTCTCTGGCATTCACATCGTTGTGTCTCACTGTCCCACTCTGAGATTTTTCAGATATTAAAAAAAAATTTTTTTTTGATGTATAGAATGAGAAGTTTAGCATAACAAAGATGTAAATGATGTAATCAAGAAGCAGATACAGGCTGAGTACTAAACCAACCAGTGAATAAATGATAAACAAGTTTAGCAAAACAGAATACAGTCGCACAATATAGAAGCAAAGATGCTGGATACTGAATTAGATAACAGGAAATCATACAGAGATGAACAATAGCCAAGCAATATAAAATAGGACCACCAATAAATTGGCAAATGAAATGACAACAACCATACACAATGCTCTAATAAAATAGCATTAGAGACCAGCTAATGAAATCAAAAGCTATAGACAAAAAAATCATTCCATTCCCATGTATATTAAACCAGCCTGAATATTGAAAGAAGACAGTTATGTTGTGGTGATCACTGTTGCATGACAAAGATTTCAATTCACTTCTATATGTGAATGTGTGTGTTTATACATACCTACATATATATTGGGTCATCCCATAAATAATGCAGTTTTTTTATACTTCTTTTATTTTTCGAAATTAGGATAAAGTTCTTTTTTAATCTAAAATATACTCTCCTTCATTTTCTACAATGCTCCTCCACCTGTCTGGTAGACTTCCAAGACCCCTCTTCTGAAATTCACTTGTCCGTGATGAAAAATACTCTCCCAGTAGTTTTCTGACCTCATCTACAGAATTCATATTTTTTCCATCCAAATGATTTTGAAGACTGTGGAATAAATGATAATCAGATAGGGCAATGTCTGGCAAATATGGTGGGTGGGGCATTGTTTCCCATTCAAACTGCTCCAGCCTTTGGAATGTCATCCTCTCTGTATGTGGCCAAGTATTATCTTGATGGAAGAACACGTTTCATCTTGAAACCAAAGATGGTCGTTTTCCTTCTGGTGTCGATGAATGGTTGAATGACCAAATCCAAACTCCTCTGCTAATTCCTCAACAGTTACAATGGGATTTTGTTCCACCAGGGTTTGCAGGACAACCTTGTCAAGCTCTACAGATCTTCCAGGATGAGGCTTGTCTCCTAGGCTGTAGTTTCTGGCTCAGAATTTCTGGAACCACCATTGACACTAAATTACGCTTATTATCTGGTCTCATATACTGCATTAATATTCCTCGCCATTGCATTGTTGCCTTATATTGAACTCATAAAGCAAAGTATACCAAATATGCTCCTTTGTCACTTCCATTATAACTCTGAAAAAGTAACTCTTAAAATCGAAATTACAGTTTTTCTGTATAACTTAGAGCCAGCACTGAAAGTTATGACAATGTTTTGTATACAACTACATCTCTGTAAACAATGCGATTGGAGACAGAAAAATAGGTAGTGGGTGTATATGAATATCTCAGGAGTTATTGCTCTTTCTATCCACAAACACATTGCTTAAATACCCACCACACACACACACACACACACAAATATATACACACTTTGTAAGTGGTTGGCATTAGGAAAAATATTCATCTGTAGAAAGTATGTCACAGCAGACATTAGAGCTTGACACAGTCCCCTGGCTTCTCAGCTTCTGTCAAACCATCATCCCATGCCAGCATGGAATATGAACGTTAAATGTTGATGGCTATGATGATTATGATATATAAAATATTGTGTTGTTGGCATTATGTCATTGTTATTCTGTACGGCATCATTACCAGGTCTATTTACAAACTAATTCTAGCAAGTATGTTGGCAGCAATCTATGAAAATACAGCAAATAGCCTGGCATCTATCCTGTTTGGGAGTTTGTTTGTTTCAGTATGTATATGCATGTCTGTGTATCTGCATATGTATATCAATATGCATGTGTGTGTGTGTGTGTGTTGGTCTACTTTAGTGGCTTCTTTCAATCATATTGCAACCGAGGCTCAACTGTAGACACAACATGGTTTTCATTCAAACCAGTGTCTGTTGCATTTTTTGTATCAGCCAAACCTTTAGACTTTGTTTCTAGAATGGGACATCGTAAACAATGACCTGATACAATGGTTCCGAGTTAAGATTTACATTGTATACTGTCTTGTGAAGGCACATAGCTTAGTGGTTAGGATATTCAGCTTATGATTGTAAATTTGATTCCTGGCAGTGCACTGTGTCCTTGAGCAATACACTTTATTTCATGTTGCTTCAGTCTTCTCAGCTCAAAAGGTCCCTGAATAAGGGTTTGAGGATGGTGAATGACACACCCATGTTTCTAAAGGTGAAATATCCAAACCCCAAAGAATTCCTCTCAACACATGGCTATGATGCTCCCTCACTACTTCTGCTTGTGATCAGAGATGCATATATTGTCAGCCACTAAGGGACATGCTCAACTGGTTAAGGTCAAACAACTGAGAAGCAAATCTGTGGTATTGAGCAGAATATCTGCTGTAGCCCATCTTTTATACCAAGACAAAACAATGTACATAGCATTTAAAATTAGTTAAGATCAAAAGCCATGAGAGCCACTGCCTGGTACTGCATCATCATCATCATCATCATCATCATTATTATTATGTGTATATATCGAGCGAGTTCGTTGCCAGTACCGCTGGACTGGCCCTTGTGCAGATGGCATGTAAAATACACCATTTCGAACGTGGCCGTTGCCAGTACCTCTTGACTGGCCTTCGTGCTGGTGGCATGTAAATGCACCCCCTACACTCTCGGAGTGGTTGGCGTTAGGAATGGCATCCAGCTGTAGAAACTCTGCCAAATCAGATTGGAGCCTGGTGCAGCCATCTGGTTCACCAGTCCTCAGTCA
>NC_069003.1:32552223-32558866 GCF_001194135.2 Octopus bimaculoides
TCAGATTGGAGCCTGGTGCAGCCATCTGGTTCACCAGTCCTCAGTCAAATCGTCCAACCCATGCTAGCATGGAAAGCGGATGTTAAACAACGACGATGATGATGATACATTTGTATGACTTAATGGTTAGTTTACATTCATGATCACAAGATTGTGATTTCAATTCTCTGTGGTGTATTGTGTTCTTGAGCAAATCACTTCTTTTTGTGTTGCTCTGAAATAACTTCGACATCCAATGTGTACCATGTCATGCATCTGCACAGGCAATGACATTTGATGGAGGGAGTGAGCTAATTTACAACACAAACACTTTTATATTACTGCAAACAAATCATCTGTGCAAGATGTTGTTCAGCAAGAAATTGCAGAACCCTTGTCTGTCATTTACAACAGAAAAGTCCATGCACGCATGCATGTGTGTGTCTATAAATAGGTAAGTGGGTAGGTAGGGAAAGAGAGATTGATCCATCCAACCACCTGCTCATTCATTCATCTCTCCATCCATCTATGTGATTAAGAAGCTTGTTCTATTTTTGTTCAGCTCTACTCTGATCAGTCAGACTTGTCATCAAAGATATTCAGGCTGTGACCATCCCATCTTTTGCTCAGACATAGTGTAAATTAAACTAAGACTGCATTAACTAATGTATCCTGCTTTTTTCTTCTAAGACACTGGAATGTGATTTCAGAAAAGGGGATAAATAGATAGAAAGACAGATAGATAGATAGATAGATAGATAGATAGATAGATAGATAGATATGTGACTGCTATTTTTAATGAGGTTGAGTAACTGTGTAGGGGTTCTTTCTTGGGTATCTGCTTGTGTGAGTGAATTTACTTGCACTGATTGACTGATTGTCAGTGACGTTATTATTGAATTACATTAGACATGCAAGCTGAAGATTTAACTGACAAGAATATTTCATGGATGTCAGAATGTTCAGGAGATATTTATACTTGTTTATTAAATTTAAGATAGTGGAGACATGAACGTTACAAATGCGAGAAACGTTAAAAAAATAAAGGGGGAGGAAAAAGGGAATAGAGTGTTAAATATATAAAGAATATAAATTTTTAAAAAATAGTAAAATTAACAATAAATAGAGAAGTGCTTCCACTAATATCTTAGCAAGAAACAATATTTTATACGTGAGACATCTGATCTCAGCAGCTTTTAGCTAATTCTTTTCTTACACACACACACACACACACACACACACATGCGTGTGCATGCACTCTCTCTCTCTCTTTTTCAATCTCTCTATCTCTTGCTTACAGACACTCTCTCTCTCTTTATCTCTCTCACACACAAACGCATACACACACTCTCTTTCTGTCACTAACACATACTCTCTCTCACAAACACTCATTCTTTCTTACACATGCACACGCATACATGCTAATTCTTTCATCGGTTTCCTCAACAGACAACCAGTTGCTTATTGATGAACTGAATGTCCAATTTGTATATGTTTTGAGGGATTTTTGGCTACTATTTCTAGCTGGTGATATGACTTCATAGATGTTCCCTCATATGTGATATAGTTTCTTCTTGTTAACATGTTAGAGCAAAGACCCAATTAGTTATTTTATTATGTTGGTCTTTCATTTTCAACAATATGAAAACTAAGGAATTTTTCCCCAAAGTATCAAATCATAAAATTCTTGTATAATTTTTTTTTTTTCCAAAATGTTATGAAATATCATTGGCCAGGCCATAAATGTACAATGGAAAAAAAAAGACATTCATGCTATAAAATGGTATAAAGAAATGAATAAATGAAAAATATTGTGTGTCCATATGTTATTATATATGAACTATACAGAGGGGTAGCGAAATACAATGAAATATATATTGTATTTCTCTTATCTGTGGCCTGACTATAAAAGAATAATGAAAATATCAATACTGTGTGAGTTATGAATAAATATGTATTATGGAATTCTATCAGTATACTTAATAAACATATATTTAGTGTTTCTGTAAAATTAGGATCTGTGGTTAAATCACAGTTATTTCGAACAGTATAGAATATAGGTTCCTCTCTTTTTAAGTCTTATCAGAGATCTACATTTGTATTTCCATACTGGCATGTGTTGGAAGAGATGTTCGGGCAGATTTCTTATGGCCTGATGCTCTTTCTGTCAGCAACCCCTTAACTGTTTTCATTCCTCTGACCCTTACCCATTGAAAGCTCCAACTATGGGATATGTTGCTGAAACTGAAAGAAGTCCATCGTATAGGTTGGTAGTCCACCAGTGTCTGACAATGACAAAGTCTGTATTCTCAGTGATGAGAGCACATGTGACTTTGCAGTCCAGAGCTGGAAGCACACAGGTGCCCATAGGTGCCCACAGGTGTCACAATAGTCTTTTGTCAGGATTGAGGTGATCTTATGACTGTGAGCCCAACTTCCTAACCATTAGACCACTTACCTTCACACATGCACACGCACACACACACACACACACATATACATATGCATAGACTACCTCTGACTTTCTGAGTACCAATTACACTCACAAGCCATTGGTCAGCCCAGAACTATAGTAGAAGTGCTGCACTGTGGGACTGAACCTGAGACCACATGATTGGGAAGTGGACATCATAACTATCCAACCATTCTCTGATTGACTCTGCTGGTCTCACCTTCACCTACTTCTTAAAAATATATGGACTGAAGAGAAGCATAACTTAATTTATATCATGGTTGATAGCCAGGTATTAATGGTATTAATAACTATGGTACCAAAGAGCATTCTGGGTTATAAATAAATAGGAAAATTGAGTAGAATCCATGTGTTTATTGAATATGTATTTAGTCGTTCTGTGAAATCAGGGTCTGTGGTTTAACCAGAGAAGAGGTGTACTATCCCTGATAAATCTTAAGCTGCTGAAATCCCTGTGGTTTAACCATGGCATCCACAAAAGATTAAATATATAAATATATATATATATATATATATATATATATATATATATATATATATATATATATATATATATATATAATGTTTTTCTATGGTTTGCTTTGATTCTCTGTTCATGTTTAGTGCTTAACTAGTGTTTAGGGACATCAGAAGCATTGATATATAAATATTGAACGATGAAAATGAGTGCTTAACACTGCAATGGTAGATAGAGTTTCTTTATTTGTGAATCAAGGCTACCATTGGTTTCATGTTAAGAAAAATAGAGAAATATCTTAATATCTTAACAATTTTTCAAGCCAATCACATGGAGGAATGGTGTTCATCTCAATTTTGGTGTTTTTATTCAAAATGGAGATGAACACTGTGTTGGCACTTTAGTTATTAATTCTCAGTTATCAATTTTGTATTGTTTAGTGAAACACATTTACCACTCACAGTCTTTTGCTTTAATTTCCATTTTTAATGAGTATTTCTATGCTGTGCCATTTTGACATCTTGGAAGACAGAAACGGATGATTTCTGTTGAGTTTTACAAAAGATACAACTTGTCAATTTGGTTCTCTGCTGCTGGAGACATTGCGGTTTATCCTCATAGTCAACTGCGACAGTGAGACTAAATATACCATTGTTATTAAACATATGGATGTGACACATAACGAAGAATACAGTTTGTTGCTTTTATGTACTTTACAACAGATGGAAATAAGCAAAGAATGGAAGGTGATATTTGTCACAAGTGTGTGTGAAACAAGAGTGGAAGAAATTGTTAGGAAGATTACAAATAATGAAACTCTTCTTTTAATTGTTAAAAGGCAGAAATGTGATGTGTGTGATTAACTGAGGTATTTGTATTGTGTATAGACAACATTGGTTACTGTTGCTATAGACTAAGGCAATAATGGAATTCAGTGACTGATGTCTGTAGACTAGAATTGATCATAGATTCTGATGGTATCTACTGAGGAGGTGGGAAAGATGGAGTCAGTCGGAGCATTAGAGTTGCTGTTGCTCTGCACTTCCCATCTGTTCAATACTCAAGTATTAATTAACGTTAATTAATTAATGGCTGATCAAACATATACTATACTGGATTAGCCATACTTATTTTGTAACATTATTATTGGTGACATTATATCATCATCCAGCAGAATGGCATATAGTCAGACACATTGGATAAGGTTGATTACTGTTCTTGTAATAGGGTAGGGGTGCATTAATGTTTGATATGTGCAGTGATTTTGTTTTTTTTAATTTTGAAGGAAACATAGTCATCATCATCATCATCGTCAATTTAATGTCCACTTTCCCATCCTTGCATGGATCAAGTGGAATTTGTTGAGGTAAATTTTCAATGGCTGGATGCCCATCTTGTTGCCAACCCTCATCTGTTTCCAAGTAATTTTTCTGATGAGCAGACATGGTTTCACAGAATATTGGAAATGAAGAACTCCATTTGCATTACAGTGACACTCATAACTGTCATGCGATGACGAACAGTCAGTTGCACATATTCACTCATGCATGCATACATCATCGTGGCACTCCGTCAGTTACGACGATGAAGGTTCCAGTTGATCCAATCAACGGAGCAGCCTGCTCGTGAAATTAATGTGCAAGTGGCTGAGCACTCCACAGACACGTGTACCCTTAACCGTAGTTCTTGGGGGATATTCAGGGTGACACAGTGTGACAAGGCTGGCCCCTTTGAAATACAGGTACAACAGAAACAGGAAGTAAGAGTGAGAGATAGTTGTGGTGAAAGAGTACAGCAGAGTTCGCCACCATCCCCTGCCGGAGCCTACATGTGTGTGCATGTGTCTCTGTTTGACCCCCACCCACCAATTAACAACCGGTGTTAGTTTGTTTATATCTCTGTAACTTAGCAATTCAGTAAAAGAGAATAAGTACCAGATTTAAAAGATAAATACTGGCGCTAGTTTGTTCATCTAAAACCCTTCAAGGTGGTGCCACAGCATGGTCGCTGTCCAATGACTGAAAGTAGTAAAAGGTGAAAGGTATGCCTATAGGAAAAGACATGATGATCACAGGTGAAATACCTTTGATCATTCAATCACAGCTTACCTGGCATTTAACAGCACCCACTGTTTGTGATTACAGGAAAATATTGCAAGCAATTGCTCTATCAAATACTCTGCTAAGTTTTCTTGATAATGCTGCTGCTTCTTCTTCTTCTTCTTCTTCTTCTTCTTCTTCTTCTTCTTCTTCTTCTTCTTCTTCTTCTTCTTCTTCTTCTTCTTCTTCTTCTTCTTCTTCTTCTTCTTCTTCTTCTTCTTCTTCTTCTTCTTCTTCTTCTTCTTCTTCTTCTTCTTCTTCTTCTTCTTCTTCTTCTTCTTCTTCTTCTTCTTCTTCTTGTCGCCATTGTCTTGAATCATTAATTTATTATGCTGTCTGGAGAAATTTTCAGAATTTTACAGCATCAAGTCAGCATATCTCTTCAACTTTGGCTATTAAACATTGAAAAGTTTGGCTAATATTTCATATATCCATCCTTTAACTGAAGTCATGGAAACATACAGTAATTTTTTTTCCCCGTTTTCTATTTCCAATGTCTTTAATAATAAAGAAGCTGAAGTTATTGTATATTCCAGCATACTAGTTGTATTTTTGAGACTAAAATTTACAATCCAAAATGGAAGGTCACCTTACACACCAAAATGACTTAGGAGGACCAAGAATTCCATGTGAAATGCAGCCAGATTTAGAAAGACAGTGACAATGTTTGAATGTCTACTCTACATGTTTATACTATATACTAGATCAGCATATATGCCAGAAAGTACAACACTTTTGCTCTCTAGTTGAAACTTGCTGTGACACAATTATCATAAGAAGTTAAACTAGTTATAGTTTTTTAATTATTTTTTACTCATTTATCAGTATTGGGTAGGAAGGGTAGCACCCATGGTGCTTTATTTTTTGGATGATGGGCTCCAAGAGTAGTGGATGGCAGAGAGGAAGTTATCCTGAAACCTCAAAGAGTTGGCCTAAATGTTTGCAACAAGACCAAAGGCCTTTCCCAAGCCATAGTCTCATAAGGCCATTTGCCCAGATTCTGTAACAAATATATTTCCCCACCTGGATGGGATGCTGGTCTCTCACAGGATTACTCATCTTTGCCAGCTGAGTGGACTGGAGCAACATGAAATGATGTGTTTTACTTGTTTCATTAATTTGACTGTGGCCATGCTGAAGCACTGCCTTTTAGTTGAAGAAATCGACCCTTGGACTTATTCTTTATAAGCCTGTTGCTTATTCTGTCGGGCCCTTTTAACTGAACTGCTATGTTACATGGACGTAAACACAAACATCAGTTGTCAAATGATGGCAGGTAGGGCAAACACAGACACAAACACACACACATAAATATATACATATATATGACAGGCATCTTTCAGTTTCCATCTACCAAATCCACTCACAAGGCTTTGGTCGGCCCAAGGCTATAGTAGAAGACACTTGCCCAAGGTGCCATGCAGTAGAACTGAACCCAGAATTATGTGTTTGGGAAGCAAACTTCTTACCATACAGCCATGCAAAATTTTTGTGTGAAGCATTATTTTGGGATGAAGATTTTTTTAAATAGTTTTATGGCAGTTAAGTATCTTATTAGTGTTTGGGTTGTTGGTGGTTTTATTTATTTGGGTTCGTGCAAGTTATCCTCTGCATTAATATGATTTATTAAATATA
>NC_069003.1:32559512-32568577 GCF_001194135.2 Octopus bimaculoides
TATATATATATATATATATATATATATATATTCGACTCTATTGTCCAACATGTCTCTTTTCTTCTAAGGTGATAGCATGTAATTTGTGGGAACATACCTGCTATTACCTTTTTTTCCAGCATACAAGTTGAATTTTCCAGATGAAAATTTACACCAAAAAAAGGTCAAGTTGACTTATGTGCCAAGACGAATTTGGAGGACCAAAAATTCCTTGTAAAATACAGCAAAATTTGGAAAGGAATTGATGATGTTTGAATGTTTACACTATATTGACCTGTATGCTTGAAAATACTGTATTAGTCTCTTGAGCAACTGCTACATTGCTTCATGTATCCCTCCTTTTTTTTATTTTTATCTCATCTTAAAAGATTCCCATTTTGAAATTTGTAATCCTTGTGTCAGAGATTACAGAGATTAAAGATCAGGTTATTGTTGTTTAACCCTGGGTTAGTCTTCATCCAGTAGACCTATAATCAAATGTGCTCTGGTTATGACTGTATTTTTTTCATCCGATATAATATACATAAGACTACATTATCCAATTTACCCCCCCTTTTTTTTAAAGTAGAATGTGACTTGAAGGAGATTTGGCTGCTACTTCTGTCAGATCAAACAATCATTTGTATCAGGCATTGGTAAACTTTTTTTTGAGAATCAGGTCACATGAGACATGGCTTATCATCAGGTGAGCCATTCAGAAGGTTCCACAGGTTACAGTTGCCCATGAATGAATAAGATAATCCTTCATTAGTCTTTCTTGTTATTGTTGTTTCATTTTGACTGTCAGCTTCGACTGAACAGGCTTACAATCAAAGGTGTTCTTGTTTTTCAATTTTATCTTTTTCTTTTCTTTTTAAAACTTAATATATTTCAATTTCATATTATCAGATATGTGTTGTCATTTTTAAGACGGTAGGATGTGATTCAAGAGAAAGAGAGTGAGATTTGGCTGCTATTTTTAGCATATTGAATGACCTGCTAGAACTATAACTATCTCATATTGAACAGGTTGTCATTATTGTTACTAAACTCTCTTTTCTGATGAAGAAGACTTATGATTAAACATTTTCAAGCCATGACCATCATGTGTTATATTTTCCAAACTAAATATATCCAAAACTTCTTTTCCTTTCCTATGACAGTATGGTATGAGATTTAAGTGAAATTTTGCTACTAATTTTAACAGGTAGACTAATCATGTACATAGGTACCTTACCTTGGCTTGTATTGGACAAGGCAAAGTGATTATGTATAAATTATGGCGCAGGGTCACATATTTTGTATGTTGTCTTGGTTGATTTGGACAAGTTCTTTATTGAGAGACAAATGATGCAGGCTGACTTTGATGGCAGAAAGTTTGGGTTTTGAAATTTCGAGAATAACAAATGGTTATTTTAGCAGTGAATTTTTGAAATGACTAAAGATGAAAGACAGGTTATTTATTGTTGGACAAAGGAACACAGATTTGATGTAATGGGGTCAAGGAGCATGAGAGATGTTGGGAGGGGGATAAAGAGAAATATAAGGGAAAGGGGCAGAAGAGAAAGAGAGAGAGAGAGTAAGAGGTAAAAAGAGATAAAGGAGAAAGTGAATTTGAAGGGGTAAAGAAATAGAGATAAGAATAGAGGAAAAGAAAGACAAGGAAAGGAGAAACGGTTAAGAGGAGAGTAAGAAGCAGCAGAAGAAAAAGAGAGAGAAGGTTAAGAGTACTAATGTGAAAGTGTGAAGGGAGCTTTTATGGCACAGTCAGACAGGCCAACGAAGAAGCAGGTAGATTATATTGATCATCTTTGGTCAGTCTTCTGAAGGAAATGGTCAAAATGTCATTATTCCAGGAACTTTATCTTTGTCGATATCAACAATTTATTTCTCTGTTTATCACTGAGTTACTTGCATAGAAGATATATATATATAGGTGCCGGCATGGCTGTGTGGTTAAGAAGTTTGCTTTCAGCCACACAGTTTCAGGTTCACTCCCAATGCATGACACCTTGTGCAAATGTCTTCTGCGTCACCCTAAACTTAACCAGTGTATTTGAAATTCAAGTAGGCAGAAACTGCACTGAAGCTCATTGGTGTATGTAATATTCAACTTCACCAATTTAACATATGAAATGAAATCATCATCATCATCATCGTCGTTGTTTATCATCCGCTTTCCATGCTAGCATGGGTTGGACGATTTGACTGAGGACTGGTGAACCAAGAGGTGACACCAGGCTCCAATCTGATTTGGCAGAGTTTCTACAGCTGGATGCCCTTCCTAACGCCAACCACTCCGAGAGTGTAGTTGGAATGAATGTAAATAAATATGAAGTGGTTACCAGTTGAAACACATAGATGTATGTGTGTTACTGCATTAATAATGAGATGAATGGAAAGTTGTATAAATGCATGAGAGATGTCTTGTTTTTGATTCCTCCTATGTTTATTATCAAAACAGCCATCTGTGAGGAACTAGAGAGTAGCATAAAAAAGTTATTTCTATGCGGCAGTTTAGTTGAGCAGGTTCTGTAATTATGTGTAGACAAGGAAAAGAGAATTTGTGATTGAACGCAAGCATCAGTTGCCATAGTATATATAATTCTTAAGTTTGTAGGTCATTCATGTTGCAGACTCTTCATATTCGGTAGGTCCGAAATTATGCAAATCACCTAAGCCATAAATGTGTTCTACTCTTGTATTTGTCTCAGTCCCTGGGCCACTGGAGATAAAATTGGACAGTTGTCATACTGATGATGACTATTGAGCCTGAAACATGTCCTCAACTGTCCAACAATAAGCTTGTTCTTAATAGTATATCGACTTTTAAGAATTCATGATTCTTGAGATTATCTTCCTTTTCTAGTGGAAATAGCTTTAATTGCCATTTTGTAATTATTAAACACCCTCCAGAGGCAGAGATAATTTTAAGAAATCAAGACCTTAAAATGCATGGTATTTTATATACCTGTGTTTATCTATGTTGTTAAATACAGCCTCACTGAAATGCATGACTGCATACTGTTCTCAGTTCTGCTGCCTACACTGCTCTCAGATCCGGTCTTTCTGATGTTATGACTGACTGTCTATCTTACTGATTTAGCTAAATTTAAGCTCAACTGATTTGCAATTAGCAAAATTTGATTCATCAGCAATTTTGCTGACATCTGTCAGTGAATTTGATATGTAGTCGTGTCATTGGCTAATTTTTTTATGACATCATCATTCAGTTTGAAAGATCCTGTTCCTATTTCTGAAAATTGTCCTAAGTAGAAAAGCACAAACCTGGTTTAAATTGAGGCAGAGATCTGATACATATATATATATATATATATATATATATATATATACACTATCATATATATGTGTGCATTTGCATATGTATATAATAGATATTACATATGTAAATAATAAATATAGATAGTATATATTTAATGTTTGTTATATGTAATACATATACTGTATGTCTTGCATGTATATGTATGTAATAAATATGTTATAAAATATATATAATGTATATAATATACATATGTACAGACAGATATATAGGCAGGCAGCCTACACTTTACACTGGCGCCATAATTCAGATTGATGTAAAACAAACTCATTATATAATATAAGCAGGGGAATGTTCTACATGTTAAAAAAATATATTGTTTTTATTTAATTAGCTCACGTTAATACAAGTTACAAAATTAACGTAAAGTATTTACAGTAATCCCTCAACTATCGCAAGTGTTGCATTCCAAAACCTCCCACAGAAATAATTAAAATCTAAAAGAATATAAATACTTATCAGTCACAGAAACCTGGATATACTGAGGAGTCTGTGATATAAATTTACGTATATAAGCCAGAAAAATCCGTGGTGTAATGGGTGCACATTAGGTGAACCACGATATGGCGAGGGATTAATCTACATATGTCTATAATCCTACTAAATTAGCGTAAGATAATAAATAACTTAATTATTACTAACGTACGTTGTGAAGATATGGAACAAAATGTTTATTTATTTACTTTCCTTTTCATGTTAGGAGTTGCATTTGTAGACTTCCTTTTTACCAGACATGGATGCATTTATTTTAAAAACTTTTATCATTGATAATTGCAATATGTATTTATCAGATCATTCACTGGCAATTAATATGGGATGACTGAGCTAAACCAAAATCAAGGAAGGGCTCCACTAGGGGTTGCATAAGAAACGGAGGCCTTTATTTTAACTGATTGTATACACCAGTGTTTTTCAACCATTTTTTTAATCTATGGACTCCTTTGATTCCTATTTCACTTCGATGGACCCCCACCCCGGTCATTCATTGTTTAAATCCTATTGTATTTTTATATTTGAATATCATTAGAAATTGTGTAAAATAATTGTTGAAACATTTCGTATATTGTCGAAGTACAACCAATTTTATTGCAGATAAATTTTAACTACAAAATCTTTCAGCAGCCCCCTTTTAAGAACCACTGGTGTAGATACAGATATGGAATGTAGTCGGTAAATACGACAGAGCCTTTCATATACACCTGACACTTCGGGTAAATTGTATGAAAGCATATTTTCACAAGATGGCACATTATATATATCGTAAATAAAAGAAACAAAAGAATAATTAAATTTGAAAGCTGTTTGTTTTGTAAAATCAGTATTTTTAATATATTTCAGTCATTAGACTGTGGCCATACTGGAGCACCACCTGTATACCTACAAATATTGATGGTGGCCAGGTGAAGAAAGCAGACTCAGAGTGCAGCTGTTGTTGTGCAAGACTTGTTAATTACGTAGCATTGCAGCTGTATCTAGGCTCAACTTTTATTTGAGATTGGATTTTCTTCTATCTCTGAATCCTTACATTTTGGTAGCTTCTCAATGTTCTCTGTTGAGAGATGTTCTGATCAGAAGGGGATTGATACATTGTTATTTCTTTCTTATCTCCATCTTCAATAATGAACTTGTTGTTGTTGTTGTTTAGCCCTGGGATAGCTGTGATAGAACAAACTTATGATCAAAAGCATTTTAGCCATGACCATCTCCGTCTTTTTTTACACTCCATATATTCCAGTAGGTTCTCTTAAGAAATCTTGTAGTCAAAAGGACTTTGATATGTTGATAGAGATTATTTCATGTCTCTTATCTTTAATAATAGAAGGGGATTATGTTATTGTCATTTAGCAGCAGGACAGTGCTAACCAAAAAGAAAACTGTGATCAAAAGTATTCTAGCCATTATTATCCCGTCTTTTTTTTTTTAGGCATTGGTTTATCTAATTATCTTCTATAGTCATTCTTACCTCCCTAATCTCACTGGATAGTAACTGACCAAGGAGAGCTTTATTTTGTCACTCCTGTCTCCCTATCTTTATTCGTGTGTGTATGTATGTATATTCTGGTGTAGTCTTTGCATCAGATATTTTCTTTTCCTCTCCAGCATTTGTACTGTTATCTGCAGCTGCCTATTATATTATATTTTCAACCTCTCTACTGCTGTTGTACCAAACTGCATTCTTATCCATTACAGCGGAAGCAAATTAGGTACATACAGCATGCCTAATTATCATTCGTTACCATCATCATCATCACTGTCATGAACATTATTATTACCATTATTATTATTTGCGGTTTGAGAAATACGTCAAGACTTTGTTTTCTGACATATACAGAAAAAGTGTTCAAGATTAAACAAACGCTGTGCGAAAAAGCATTAAATATTTACAGACCCTGGTGTTTCTGTTTTCTGGAACTTATCGTTCTGGGGATTATTTCTTGTCATTTCGTTCTTTAATGTCGTTACTATTTAGTTATTGATGTTTTTTTTTTGTTTGTTGTTCTTGTCCTTTTTACTCCATAACCCTCAGCCCCCCCCCCCCACACACACACACACTATTTTGTTTTTACATATTTATCTTTGTGCTGCCCTTAACATTGTAAGCCCTTGTGTCCAGGAAAAATCATCGTCATCATCATCATCATAATTGAGAGAAGTGGGCCGACAGAACCGTTAAATGCTCTGTGGTATTTGTTCCAGCTGTTTACATTCTGAGTTCAAATCCCACCAAAGTCAACTTTACCTTTCATTCTTCTGGTGGTGAGGTTGGGATTAATGCAATAAAGGATCAGTCAAGTACTTGGGGTGATGGTATCGACAGAGATCCTCTTCTCAAAATTGTTGACCTTGTGCCAATTAACATCATTATTATTATTATTATTATTAAGGCGGTGAGTTGACAGAATTGTTAGCATGCCAGACGAAATGCTTAGTGGTACTTTGTCCATCACTATGTTCTGAGTTCAAATTCTGCTGAGGTTGACATTGCCTTTCATCCCCCAAATTTCAGGTCTTGTACCTATAATAGAAACGATTATCATTATCATTATTATTATTATTATTATTGTTGTGTGGATGCATGGCCTAGTGGTTAAGGTGTTGCACATGAGATTGTGGTTTCAGTTCCTAGACCAGGTGGTACATTGTGTTTTTGAGCAAAACACTTCATCTCATTGCTTTATGATCACTTCGGCATCTGATGCAAGGTACACCATACACCTGTTCAAGTAATGTTAGTTTGATGGAGGGAATGAGCTAATGTACAGCACATACATTTGATCACTATAAACAAATCATTTGTGCAGGTCCTTTGGCAAAATCTGAACACTCATATGTCATCTTTGATGGGAGAAGAGTACATCATCATTATCATCATCATCTTAGGGTCAATAAAATAAAATAGGGATTGATTTAAGTGACTTACCACCACCCCTAAAATTGCTGTCCTTGTACCAAAATTTGAAATCGTTATGAAGCTTGTGTTTGGAACATAACAAAGAAATTCTTACATAAAATTATGAGAGAAGGCTTATTTTTAAATAGACACACTAACCCATCAAAATGAACCTAAAAGTAATAGACGCTTCCTAAAATGCCCCCATTGTAGAATCGAACCTTAACTCATGTAATTTCAATGTAAACTTTTTGACCACACAGCCATACCTCATATATTATCCTGAAACACATTTTTTTTTTTCTTGTATTTCCGCAGGTTGATAATTTTGGATTTGGCATTGCTGTAAGTGGTGGTCGAGACAATCCACATTTCGACAATGGAGACCCCTCTATAGCTATTTGTGATGTCCTTAAAGCAGGCCCTGCTGAAGGAAAGCTGCAGTAAGTTAGCTATCTGCTTTTACACCTGGCCCTCTTTGATTTCAACAGTCGATACTGTTCAAAGTTATTAAACATGTTGTTTTCAATCAATAATTTCAGTGGCATGCATACACACATGTATGCATACACAAACACACACATATACATACATACATATGCATACATACATACACACACACACACACACACACACACACACACACACACACACATATATATCTGTCTATGTACATATACACACATATGCATGCATATATACTCATACGCCCATCAATATAGACACATTTTATGTAATTATTTTACTTTATACTTAATGTTTTCAATTATTTTTTTTTTACTGCATTATTTAATTTTCTTTTCTTTTTCTTTTTTTTTTTACTTAATTATTATTAAATTGGAAACCATTTTAGGATATGAAAAAATAGCTTGCATTTAGATAATTGAAATGGTTTAATTTTAGTGGAAGTTTTTCTATTACCATTTTAATAGGATTTTAATAACATTTGTACAACTGCTTTGTTTGACACTGATTTCCTCTCTCTCTCTCTCTCTCTCTCATTGGTTTTTTTTTTTTTATAAATTATTTCAGAATTAATGATCGAGTGATTAGTGTAAATGGTTTATCGTTGGAGAATGTAGACTACAATACTGCTGTAACTTTACTAAAAGAGAGTGGAAAAACTGCCCATTTGGTGAGTTTCTGTTTGTTTGTCATATAATTAAACAGAGGAAATTAAGATGTTGTCTTAATGACCTTATTGAATTAACCTTTTGCCCCTTCAAAGCACTTTCATAAGTTTGTCCTAAATATCCTTACTTATCTATTTTCAGACTTATAGTTAGCCCCCATTTCATACATTCTCAGTAATATAAAGCTTTCCTTTCATGAGTCCCAAGTTACCCTGGTGGTTGAAAAGATTTTAGAATGTGTAAGCATATATAATGCATGGACCCTAGGGAAATATATGTCCTGTATAGCACATGAGATACGCAGTACAAGCAAAGGGTTAATGCAAAAATTAATGATTTCTTTCTTGGGAAAATTGAAATGGGGACAGTTACAGCAGTAAGACTGAGAAGCTTGCATTGCAGTTACCATATGTTTTCCAGTTCAATTCCTCCAATACTAATCATGGTGGCCCTGCCAAAAAAATTTCATGAATGTTAACCATGTTAACAAGTAACAATTTGTACGTGTGTGTCTGATTTTGTGTGATAAAGCTTTGATATTTATTTGCATTTGTTTCTTGATCAGGTGATACGACGGAAAGCCATTCAAACTTCTTCTTCGGAATGGGAATCTCAGCCCATAAAACTTACGCTTTCCAAGAAAAATAGAAAAGACGGTAAATATACATTCTTTCTTTATTTCTATTTCTCCGGACATTTTTCAATGTAATGAAGATGGGGTTGTTGGATTCTTTCTTAGTCATATTATTTTATGGGAGAGAAACGGGGGAAGAGATATAAGAGGAAAAGAAAGAAAGAAAGAAAGAGAGGATTGGAAGAAAAAAGAGGAAGAGAAAGGAGGAAAGTGAGATATATAGAAAAAGTAAGCAAGAAATAGAGAGAGATAGTTGCCTTGACTTCATCTTGCCACTGAACATGTTGTTCAAGGCTGAGAGAGTGTTTGTGCTTTCATTTGTGCATCTCTTTCACACTATAAAAAAAAAGAAGATAAAAGGAAAGAAAAAAACCTTCTGCTAATCTGTCATCTACTTTGACCATTGTCAATTAAAATTAATAAGTGAACTATCACACACACACACACACACACACACACATACAGATGTAGTATATAAAAGCGACTTGAATCTGAGCTGTGCCATATTAATATATTAACGTATTGTTGTATTGAAACAATTGTAGATACAGAGTTAGAAATAATACCATAAGCTCCAATCTTGATATA
>NC_069003.1:32568872-32578041 GCF_001194135.2 Octopus bimaculoides
ATACACACATATAGGTATGTGTATATATATATATATATATATATCCACATATATTTGTGTGTGTGTGTGTGTGTAGATGCTTCTCACAACAACATTACAAGCTGCCTTTTTAAGCTTACATTAAATCATTCTGGATTCCATCACTATTACAAAGTCAGGTTATCGTAATTTATCAGAACCCCACACACACACACACACACACCAGAATCTTCAATTCCAGTTCCAATATCCTAAACATATCAGTCTTTTATTTATAAATACGCTAACATCCAAACATACCAGTCTGCAAAGCTAGTGATGCGTGATAAATTTTGTTTGTAACACTATAGATACATATATTTTCTTGTTACACAAACACACAATGGTTCACTGCCTCTTTGGAAACAAATTTTGTTTATAATTTTGCTACATTGTTGCTGCTGTTATTGTCGATGTCTTTGTCATTGTTCAAGCCAATGTTAGCCCTGGGCAAGCAAACCTACGATTGTGAGTTCCAGCCATGACTACTACAACTTGTTGTTGTTGTTGTTGAGCTTACGGCAAACTTATGCTCAAATTTGTTCCAGCTGTGATCACTATGATTTGCTGCTGTTATTGTTTAACCCCAGGTCATCGTGGTGAAGGTTATTAACAACTACACTTGCATGGTTAAACAGATTATTTTGCAGATGTGTAGTTTTAAGATCAGTTTGATTGCGCAGTGATACTTTCGGTAATTAATGACTTCTACCCTAACCATGGGCTGATAATTACCTTGTGAGTAAAATTTGGTAGGCAGAGCTATATGGGTACCCCATTATATCTACTTACATTCACACATGCATTCATACATATACACATACACACACATGCATATTGCTAAAACAATATGTATTTGTCTAACCCATACTAGCATCGAAAAACAGACATAAAAATGGACACTGTGTGTATGTGTGTGTGTATTAGATTGTTAGTAGATTGGTGCATCAAACAAAAAGATTTTGCAGTATTTTGACATTAAGTTAATACCTTTACATCAAGGTGAACTTAAACATTCATTAAATAGATATCAGTAAACTAAGTACCTAAGAGACTGGGGGGGGGGGTTATAATAATCTTAAAAATATATATATATATATCCTCAAAGATAGTGCCTCAGCATGGTCACGGTCCAAAAACTGAAACCTGTAGAAGAATGAAAGAGCAGAATTAAATTGGTCTGCCACAAGGATTTCACTTCTACTGGTAGTGTAAATTAATGGTTAATAAATCACTGATGTTGCAAATAGTTGGTGGGCTGAATAAAAATTCTTTATTATATATTCCCCTTCTTATTTTCCTTACTAAGGATTGTGCTAATTACATTAGTTTCCTCTTTCTTAAGGCAAACTAATTCCACTTTTGAATTAATTTGCTGACATAGGCCACTACTAGTTATCTTGGACTCTACTGTTTACTTGGGTAAAATAAGTTGATCCCTTCTAATATAATTCATTGTCAACAATAAGATAAAGACAATTATTGATCCATGGTCATGGAAATAATCCCTTCTGTGACATCTGGAAGAAGTGTCCTCAGAGGTTTGCATTTTAACATACATTGATTGGTTCTACTCGGCTCATCTCATTGCACTTAGAGTATAAGAAGATTTAGAAGATTGCCTTCACAATCTTTTCTACTTCAGTTTTGGTTGCAGACATAGTCATGTGTTTCAGAGTTGTGCAATCATGTAGTTCCGGATTTGATTCCAGTGTGTGACACTCTGAACAAGTGACTTCTGCTATTGCTTTGGGCTGAGTGGAATTTTGTTTGATGGAAACAGTGTAGGAGTCTATCATACATGCATTTCTGTATATATATATATATATACATGTATATATGTTTGTGTGTGTGTGTGGCATGTGATGTATAACAGAGAAAGATATAAACAGTAAGAAAAATAATATAAACCAGTGTTTTTAAAATTAAGTCTCTTGTGGTGTTTGTTCTGCCTGAGTTACATAGACAGTCCCTGTGAAATTTCAGTGAGGCAGTGATTGTCCCATTGGAAACCACTAACCAACAACTGTATTTATTGTTCACAAAATGCAATATGAAATAAATATGATCGCCATTGTTTTCTTCTGATTTATGGTATGCCTAAATCTTAAGCACTAATCCTTAAAAGTGCACCGGATTCTGTCACATTAACATTGCTGCTTCGCTTTTAAGAACACAGTGGATTCAGTAAATTTGGATAAATTCTTATGCCACAGGGAGACAAGAATCCTAATGTTTGAAGCAAAGCCCGTTGTTGGAGAGAGAAATTTCTTTTCTTTTCCAGAAATTTACTAATTTTACCAAATAATGTTTACCAACACAGAACATTATTACTTTTTTTTCGGAGACTCTGCTTTTATTTTAAGATCTTAATGGCCAGTATTGGAAAATAATATTTTTTATATATTCCTTATACAGTTTTTTTTTTATGTTTGTTTTGTTTTCACAAGAAAAATAACTTCTATTGTCAATATATCAAACTTACTTTTACATCAGAAGTGTAAAGCCTCGTATAGACACTGAGTACTAGAAATGACAACCAAATACTCCCCAAATCATACATTATAGGGTGTTCATGCTAAATTTCAGTTTGTATAAAAGGATAAGAAAAAGTAAGAGTATTTTGAATTAAAAAATATGAACAAGGTTATGGCTGTGGCATAACGGTTTACTCAGAGTTACCACTGTCAGTTTCCATCATGGCTTTGAAACAGGCCAGAACCTAGCACATGTATTTCTCACTGTATCCCTGAGATCTTCAAATGCAGTGTTTTGGTGATTGGGCCATTACAAACATGTAACCAGTGAATCTGTTGTTCACAAACTGCAAAATGAAAAGAGGGGGCAAAAAAAATGGACAATAGACCAGGAATCCTTGAAGTTGGCCCCCCAAAATAACTACAATCCAAAGACAGAAACTTAGTAAAAAAAATAAAGGGAGTGAGTTGCTAAGAAAATAATTCTGGTTTAAGTTCTCTAAATTTGTTTCTCCTCCTCCTCCTCCTCTTCCCAATTTTCTACTAATTCTGGTGGTTTCTAAAATTATTTCTGTTAATAATTAGATTTTTTAAAAGAAGCGAATCTGATATCGTACAGAATCAATTTGTCTCCAGCCTTCAGTGAAACAATTTGTCAAAATGTAAACACATACATATATATATGTGTATACGCATACACACACACACACACACACACATATATATATACACACATACACACACACACACACATGCATATATATTATATATACACATATATCTATATGTGTGCACACACATATATATATGTACATATTTATATACATGCATACACACACACATACTCACACACACATTTATATATATAAATGAATGTTTTTTGAGAAGATAATTTAATAAAAAATGAAATTGATAAAAATCTTTGTCAATAATGAAAAAAGCAAAAAAAAAGCCAAGAAAAAAATCAATATCATATTTCCTCTTCTTATCCCAATGGCGAGACAATATACAATACGATGTTAATTCTAGCAAAGAGAAAGTAAATTACATTTAAGAGAACATATGTATTTATTTCTTTGAAAATGTCTATTTCCTGTGCTTTGTTTCAATAATTATTCAAATTCACTGTGTGGGTGTGTGTAAGTGTGTGTGTGGGTGTGTGTGTGATTATTTCTGAGAAATTCAGGCATGTATTTTCAAGCATCTACGAGAGTTGAACTGGATTTAATGCTACATAACTTAATATAACATGTAGACTAACTGAATAGAAAAACATAATTCATTTAAAAAATATATCTAGTATCTTGTCTGTCTGTCAATCTTTCTGCACATGGCCTAATGCAGTGGTTCCCAGCCTGTGGTCCGCACACCCCTGGTGGTCTGCAAAGGTAGTGCTGGGGGTCTGTGAACTAAACTCAAAATTTCATACATATATATATATATATATAATTAAGGATAAGCATATTAAAAGGGGTCTGTGGGGAAACCCATTTAAATAAAAGGGGTCCTTGGTAGTGAAAAGACTGGGGAACCACTGGCCCAGTGGTTAGGGTTTTTTACACTCATGGTCGCAAGATCATGGTTTCCATTTCTAGACTGATGTGTTCTGTTCTTCAGCAAAACCTTTTCTTTCACATTATTCCATTTCATTCAGCTGTAAAATAGGTAACTCTGTGACAGACTGGAATCGGATCACATTCAGAGTGAATGTTAGCTTGACTGCCTAACCAGCAGAGTGGCATCAATCAAAAGCTACAACAGTGCAAAGAAGCGCATTGTGATCAGCAGTGTATTACCACAGCTGATAGTTGAGTCAGTACAGTGATGTGATGTGTTATAACTATATATATATATATATACACACCTTATAGAAAATAGTCTAATGCTGGGACATATAAACCCTTGATAGAAAAAAAACAACGGGCATTAGTACACATGGGAAATGAACTAATGCCCCCTTTTTTTCCACATCAAGGGCTTATCTACCCCAATATCAGACTATTTTCTATAGTCAATATATGATGAAAGTTTATGAGCTTAAGCCTATATTTACAAAATTTCCTCACGCCACCATTTCTTAACTTGTATATATATATATATATATATATATATATATAGAGAGAGAGAGAGAGAGAGAGAGAGAGAGAGAGAGAGATGTGAATATTAACAACTCATTTTATTGCATAATTCTACAATTGTTTCATTGACACTCTACCAAAAGTTTATTGCTAGAATTATTATGTAATACACAAACTGATGCTTCAAATCAATATCATTCAAGCAATGCTGGAAAATATCAGCTCTTCAGGTCTTTGTATAAATCAGTATTATATAATAATATTCCAGCAATAAACTTCCAGTGATGCATTAAAGAAACAATTGTATAATTATGCAATAAAATGAGTTGCTCACTGTCCACCTTGTTAATGTTTATATAAATTCAAAGGATATTTATGGATTTTCATGTATCTCATCAGTGAAGCAATCCATTTTGTTGGATGATAGTATCTGATAGCTGATATTTGTTGACAGGTTTTATAATGTAAACTCAAAATAGAATTTACATACAAGTGAGTGGTCAAACGAAAGTGGCATTTAATGCATTTGGTAGGATATATTTTTCAATAACAAACAGTTTGACTTAAGCTCCATATGACTTAGTGTTTTGTGGACATGTAGGATGTGTCCATTCCATCAGAAATCAGGAGCTGAGTCAAACATGTATATTATATGTACACATACATGCACATGTATTTGTCTTTATCTGTATGAGAAATAGAGACAGTGGTGTAGATAAACATGTTTGGGTCTGAATATATAAAATATACATATATGCATGTAAATGTCTATATATATATATATATATATAAGGATATCTACAGAGAGAAGCAAAAATTGAAAATACTTAGAAGATAAACACTCATGTATAAGCATATAGAAATTTATAAATCTATGAGAAGTGCAAACAATATCAAAAGCTAAGGAAAGAAGGCATAGCATTTTAAGTCCAACAGCTCTTTCTGGGGGGCTTGAAATTACATAATAGTTGTAATGTTCATACTTGGCAGATCGAGTGTACAAAAATTTAAGAATATGCAACCATTAGAAGATGCACATAAACATTGCCATAACACTAGCCCCCTTCGTCAGGGTGGAAAGATTGCCAACTAGCTGATATACATGTGTATGTGTGTTCATTCATTCCATTCCCTCCACTCTTGTTAACACTTACACAGGCCATAAGAGCTTTGACAAAAGTCCCATGAGTTTCAGTTTATCCATGACTGATCTAGAACTTACATCATTACACAATGTTCACCACCACCACCACTTTTTTTTAAAACCTTTTAAAGTGTGATTTGACAGAGATTTAGCTGCTATTTCTAGTATGTCCAATGACCTCATAGAAGCTTCCTTGTTGGCTCAATTGTTTCAGTTATTTAAGATTATGAAGAATTGTCTATTTCTGTTTCTGAATCTAAGGAAATAGCAAGGTTTTGATGCCAACATTTCCTGGAATAAATATATTTTTTCTTTATTTTTTAAAATTATTTTTGTTACTTTTAACAATCTTATTGTTACATTCAATATCATGGAAATACTATGGCTAAATTTATAGGAATTTTTTATTCTTTTTTGAAAAAGGTTTGGAATTTTGTTTTATTTTATATTCTAAAAGAAGCATTTGGCAAATGTTCAAAACTTGCGTCTCATATTGCCATTATTTGGGGGTTTTCTTCTTCTTCCCCATATTTTAAAAAATTTTCCTTTGTTGGTTTTTTTTTGTATTATTTTTTGTTTTTTTCTTGTTGTTTTTTTCTCCACTGCAGGATGTAAATTTGTGTGAAAACTTAAGACTTCAATTTTTGGCTCTTTTATGATGAGATATTTTTATTTAATAACATCACCTACACTACCATAGTGTACACACTACTATCTATTTCCTAAATACACTAATAATAGCTTGATCTCTCAAAGGACTTGCTAGAAATTAATATATTAGTATTTTGTTACCAGCAACCAAAATTTTATGTAAATTTGATTTAAATTTGTACAAACATGTCAGACTTTAATTTTCGGCTTTTATGAAAAGATGTTTCCATTTAATAATATAGTTGACATTCAGCCTGGGACTGTAGTAGAAGACATGTAACATGTTGGGCAAGTTTCTTTTGTTATAGCCTTGGGCCAACCAAAGCTTTGTGAATGGAAACTGAAAATAGCCTCTTGTAATGTATACGCATGTATGTATATAAGTGTGTGCGTGTGTGTGTGTATATATATATATATTATCTGAAGCAGTTTGATTCAATTCCCTGCTATTTCAAGTTTCGCAGACCCCCTAACAGGAGCCTGACGCCATGAGGCTTTAGATTGCTGAATGTATATATGTTTAGTTGTGGAGGCGCAATGGCCCAGTGGTTAGGGCAGCGGACTCGCGGTCATAGGATCGCGGTTTCGATTGCCAGACCGGGCGTTGTGAGTGTTTATTGAGTGAAAACACCTAAAAGCTCCATGAGGCTCCGGCAGCGGATGGTGGCAAACCCTGCTGTACTCTTTCACCACAACTTTCTCTCGCTCTTTCTTCCTGTTTCTGTTGTGCCTGTAATTCAAAAGGTCAGCCTTGTCACACTGTGTCACGCTGAATATCCCCGAGAACTACGTTAAGGGTACACGTGTCTGTGGAGTGCTCAGCCACTTGCACATTAATTTCACGAGCAGGCTGTTCTGTTGATCAGATCAACTAAAATCCTTGTCATTGTAACCAATAGAATGCCAGTTTTTTTTTTTTTTTTTTTTTTTAATATGGGCTATTCCTGTTGGAAAAAGAGAGAGAGGAGGTGAGCGAGAAAAGATGGTGAAGAAGATATGTTAGATGTAGGTTCACGTTGCAGGCAAGTTTGATGCTGGACAACTGAAACTCTACGTTATCATTCAATGCTGTAATGAGATTTTCATTGAGATTTCAACTGAAATATGAACACTTCAGAATGGGGCAGGGTAGTCTCACACAAATTGGGTTAAAATTAACAGCTAAGCAATTCTTAATTATATTACTCACATTTTATGTACAATCTATGATGTTACCATAATTTTTATTAATGTTAATAGAGTAATTTTTCTTTTCTCCTTTTCTAGAATTTGGCATTATTCTAGGATGTCGCGTTTTTGTAAAAGAAATCATTAAGCATAGTGTTGCAGCTGAACAAGGTGGTTTGAAGGTTGGTGACACAATTCTAAAGGTAAGGAGGACTGCTTGTTTCCACAATTTTCATTTTATTTTGAGGTTTTCAGCGTACAAATTGATAAAGTATATAGTGTGAAAACAGTCAAGCATTGTCACTATCTTTCCAAATCCTGCTGCACTTCACATGGAATTTTTGCTCCTCAAAAGTCATCTTACATTTTTCAGCTGTAAATTTTGCTCTGAAAAGTTTGATTGGTATTCCAGAAAATATGACATTGTTTCTTCTTCTTCTTCTTCTTATTATTATTAAGGTGGTGAGCTGGCAGAATCGTTAGTGTGCCAGATGAAATCCTTAGCAATATTTCGCCAGTCGCTACGTTCTGAGTTCAAATTCCACCAAGGTTGACTTCACCTGTTATCCTTTCGGGGTCGATAAAATAAGTACCATTTGAATACTAGGATTGATGTAATCGACTCACCCCTCCCCCAAAATTGCTGCCTTTGTGGCAAAATTTTAAACCATTATTATTATTATTATTATTATTATTATTGTTTGATATTTATAAGGTAGTGAGCTGGCAGAATCGTTAGCATTCCATGCAAAATGCTTAGTGACATTTCATCCATATTTATGTTCTGAGTTCAAATTCCACCTCGGTCAGCTTTGTCTTTGTGGCAAAAATCTCATCCTTTCAGTGCCGATAAAATGAGTACCGGCTGAGCACTGGGGTCGATGTAATTGACTTACCCCTCTCCCCAGATATTTCTGGCATTGTGCCAAAATTTGAAATCATTATTTGATGTTTAGTGTTCCACCATAGTACATCTCCTAACTGTCAACTAACCAACTTCTATCAACTCCACTCATTCACAGTATTTCCATTATTCCTCACTACAGAAAAAAACGAAAAAGAAAACTCTATTTTATTATTTTTTGAATTTATTTTATATCTATCTCTTTGGTGCAAGTGTGGCTGTGTGGCTTAGAAATTTACTTCCTAACCAAATGGGTTTTGGATTCTGTTCCACTGCATGGCACCTTTCTCTCATATGTACTTCCTGAATGTATATAAAACAATAGAAAACCTAAAAGAACACCAGGCCCTTCCACCACCCCTGACACAGACAAAAGCTGTTATGTGTATTGTATTAGTTGCTTGCCCAGTGTGGGGGTGAAGGCGATTTACTGATTATGCTATGAACTAATCACTTACCACTTTTTTCTGTCAAATCAGGCAGTTTTACTGATATAAACTCACACTTCTACCCATATTAATATCTCACTTCTAAGATAATTTGTCATCCATTGAGATTCCAGCAGATAGATTTTACTGCTACTACTGTCCAACACAGCCAAGTATCACACTTCAATTCAATGTTTATGCTAAGAATTAATGGCCCATTGCTCTTTTTCTGTCTCAAAATATTGCTTATAATGTCTCGTATCTTCTATATTAAAATCTTAACTGTTTATATATATATATAT
>NC_069003.1:32578149-32580649 GCF_001194135.2 Octopus bimaculoides
TATATCATCATCATCATCATCATCATCATTGTTTAACATCCGTTTTCCATGCTAGCATGGGCTGGATGGTTTGACTGAGGTCTGGAGAGCCAGTGGCTGCACCAGGCTTCAGTCTGATTTGGCAATGTGAAATAATTCTGTTTTTGGAATAGAGGAGTTTGAAGCACATAAAACTATAAATAATAGCATATCCACAGATGTGGGTTCAAGTCCCACAGCCAGCCTTTGATTTTTTTTCTATCAAAAAGGGTTTTTCAGCCGAAATTTTTACATGCTATTAATTATAGCTTTACATACTTCAACATCCCACTATTCCACTAGATGTATCAAAACCATTGCCGTGATTAATAAATTCTCATATATTCCATCTTCTGTCTTTCATTTGCCATGTGTGTGTGTGTGTACGTGTGGATATGTACATACACACATTGTCCTTACGGGAGCTCCAGGCTGACTAGTGCATTGCAAAGGAAGTCAGTAGATGGAAACTGAAAGAAGCCCTTCGTGTGTGTGTGTGTGTGTGTGTGTAAATGGTTGTGTGTGCACATATCTGCATGAATGTTTACAAGCTATGCTGAGTTACACCTTACATACCATTATCATTTGCAGCTCATCCACAAATGAGCTGCAAATGATGGCACCATTTGTAGCATTTTACCTTTAGTGACTTTGTTTCAGATTGGATTGGATTGCCTATATTCAGTCCACTGCAGAATGAAGGTCTCATCATTTTCTTTCCACCAACCACAGTCTGATGTGGAAGCCACGAATTTGAGCATGAGATTATACTGGTTTAATGAGCTACTCTGTCACACTGGCTCAACATGGCTTCCCAGAGGGGCACAATTTTTATACTCTTGCCCAGGAGTAGTTAAGTCAATTACATCAACTGGTACTTATTTTATTGACCCCAAAAGGTTGAAAGGCAAAAATCAACCTTGGTGGAATTTGAACTCAGAAGGTAACGATTAAGTACCACTAAGCACTTCACCTGGTGTGCTAACAATTCTGTCACTTCACTGCCTTAGGTAGTTACATGAGGTAATTGTTTATCTTTGATAGTTTAGTTTAACATGAGGTAACCTTTTATCTTTAACGACATGGTTTAACATGAAGCATTCTTTATTTTTGGTTACTAAATTCAACGTGATGTAAAATTAAATATCAATAATAAAAAAAAAGTCTGCTGAATTGGGATTTATTGCTTTGTGAAGTGTTAATACAACATCACAGCATGTATATATGCATACACATATGAGGATATTAATAACATTTACTAACCTAATCTAAAATCATCGAGAGGAAAACAAAACAAGATGAACTCCTACTGCTAAAAGTGCCCAAGTCATTGATTTTCATGTGACATAAGTACTTTTAGAACCAGGATCTGCATTGGAATAATCATCAACACATAATAATAGAGTTGAGTCGAAAAAAATATATAATAAGAATAATAAACATCAATGAGATGTTTAAAACCAAAAACAACAAGGGTAGCAAAAATGAAGCAACAAAAATAAATACTGTCTCATTGATCTTCTGAAAGTGATGGAATATTATAGACTGTATCACACATACGTGATTCAGTGTGTGTGTGTGTGTATTTGCATTTAAATGTACGAAATAAAAACAGAAAGAATATCACGAAATGTTTGATGATGTATGATGATGTATTTCCTATGATCGTTATATCACATCCGCTAACTTTGGATCAGAGTGATGTAAGACGATCCGCAGAACTAAATGCTCTATTCAAGCATTCACTTCAACGGCAGCTTTAATCCAGTTTTATACTTATATCCACACACACACACACACACACACACACCTATATGTAATTTATTGTCAGAAGGCTATCAATAAAGTAAAGGCTCATGATATTGGATTTTTATTGCTACATATGAAATATCTGATCCTTATACAAAAGCTACCTGACCCCCTTTTTACCTTTTGTTTAATATTTTAATGACAAACCACTGGCTGTAGTTACAACCTGGATATACAAGTAACCTCTTTAAGTGATATATATATGAGCATGTGCACATATGTGCGTATATGGATGTGCATGTATATATATATAATGTTGTGATTTTTAATATCAGCATAGAGCCACAAATACATGGGGACATGGGGCAGTGGTGGGGAAGTTAGGGTGTATATAATCAATGATATCATTCTGAGTAATATACCTGATACTTATTTGATCAGCTGCACGAAGATGAAAGGCAGAATCACTCCAACAAGGTAGGGGGTGCAAAATTAAACACTCATCATCATCATCGTCACCACCACCATCACCACCATCATCGTCACCATCATCATCATCATCATCACAATTCGTTTTCCCATGCTATTATGGCTTGGATATGTCTGACTGCATCTCTGATGTTATTCATATGACTAGTTGCTCTTCCTATCGGTATGGACTGATTGTATTTTATAATGGCAACAAGACTAAAGAGTCTTGATACAAAAAAAAGAAAGAAAAAAATTATATGGG
>NC_069003.1:32583149-32586638 GCF_001194135.2 Octopus bimaculoides
TTGGGTACATCATCATCATTATCAGTTTGATTTCCATTTTGCCATTCTTGCAGAGGTCAGATGGAATTTGTTAATTTGTTGAGGCAGATTTTTCTATGGTTGGATGCTTTGCCTGATGCCAACCCTCACCTGTTTCCAAGCAAGGTGATATTTCCCTCATGACCAAGACATGAACTAATGTTTGAATTTGCAGCCAAATTTCTGTTAGTTTGTAGCAGAGTTACATATTACATAGCAATATATGAGTTGGCCTGCACAGCAGACAAATATATCGATGAGGCGTCTAGCCTCACTTTGATACAGTAGCCTCGCTTTGATACAGTAACCTTGTTCTGAGACACTAGCTTCGTTCTGTGCTGCATGGTAGAAACAGCCTCAGTTCCTGCGTGGCTTCAGTCAAAGATACATGTCTTCTCTGCAGCTTCACACGCAATCTTTCACATGCAGCTAACATGTCTATTCACCTCAACACAAGATATATGGTTCGAAAACAAAGATATTTTATCACACATTCTCAAAATGACTGTTCTCATTACACACATGCATACATACTGTAATACAAATTTTATATGTTCACTTCTTTCAGTGCAAAAGTAAAGATCAAAACTTTCTTTGTATGTAAACACACATGTTTTTGCATCCATACTACATGCTTCCACCATAAAAGGTGAACACAGGATAAACAATATATATATGCACAAAAATGTCTTGTGGTGATTCAGACTAACTGTTTTTCCATTTAATAACACACACTTGGACAGCCAAATGCAACCCAGATTCAATAAACATAGAAAAAAAAAAGGACAGGATGGTGAGTGAAGGCATGTGGCCTAATGGTTGAAGTGTTGCACTTGTGATGCCAAGATCATGGTTTCAATTCTCACGCTGGGCAGTGTGTTGTGTTCTTGAGCAAAACACTTCAATTCACATTGCTCCAGTCCACTCAGCTGTAAAATGATTAACCCTGAGACAAATTGATGTCCCATTCAAAGGGACTGTTGTGATCTCAGTCACTTATATGCTGTGGAAACTGAGTAATTGACCCCATGAGGCCCCTAGGCTAGAATGCCTTTCATCATAGACAGGGTCTACTCACTCAGGATTGACCGGGGATTAAACAACAACAGTAACAGCTACTGTAATCATACAAATGAGGGCTCTTTTATATAGTTGCTAGATCTGCTAGAAATAACAACCAAATTATGCTGCATTCAAATCCTACCAGTCAAAAAAAATTAAGGACATGCTGGATAATGTAGTGTATGGTTCACTTGGCAAGCAATAATAAAAAGATGAGAGGGTTACTGTTGGAAAGGGTTTTATATATAACGGTAGATATCATAGATAGAAATACTGGTGGATAGATAGACTGAAAGAAATAGAGATAGATGGATACATAGATAGATCTGTGTGATGTGATGAGGGCTGACCTGAAGCTAAATAACACCTACAAGCAATCAAATTTCTGCGTTTGTGGGAAACAACAGCAGTCAATCAATGCTGACATGGAGGAGTTGGCATAAAAAATAAAAAAAAATTGAAGGAGAAAGCAAGCCATTGAGAAACTGTTCAGAATTATTATCCTCATCTGTACTCTCATTTTTGTATTTATGGAATTCAAAATCAACTCATGAATAAATGTATATACATTTGTGATTATATATGTAGATAGATAGATATATGGATAGTTATATACATGTATATATATATATCTATATCTATCTATCTATCTATCTATATATATATATATATATATATATATATATATAAGACAAAACCTTATAGATAACTATGTTGATATGGTCATGTAGGCATATAGATTGATAGTCAGATAAATGAATAAATTTTTACATTTTTGTTATATATGTATATATTTATACATGTTTATATAAGTGTGTGTATATATGTATCCATATATTTGTGTGTGTATATATATATATGTGTATATATTATATATACAGATAAATAGATAACATATATGCATATATATATTTACATACACAAACACACTCACATTTATATATGTGTGTGTACACAAGACTATGTAAGTTTGTTGGTGGAGAGATAGATGTGAAGACACATACAGATAGATAAATAAATAGACAGATAGGTTGGCAGGCAGGCAGGCTTATATACACACACACACATATATATAGATAATAGGTATGTGTATATATATATATATATATATATATATATATATATATATATATATATATATATATACATATATATACATAAGTAGGTAGATAGATATTTATACATAGACATATTCATGTTTAATATTCTGGTCAAATTTAACAGCGCTGATCTTTATTGATTTGCAATTCAGAATAAAAATGTTTGTCAATACAGCTGCAACCATTGAAGAAGTTTTAGCATATTTACATATTAATATTGTACAAAGTTTACCATTCTAACCCACATATATTGCCTGCGTATAACCTCCTTGATCTTAACTTACAAACTGACTTCCTCTCATAACTATTATTGCCTCAGTCTTTGAAGAACACTTGTAGAATTGTTCAGTTATTTATGCAAGTTCTATGGGATCTGATTTTCTCTTACAGATGGCATTAATGTTCTTAATTTACTTCTCTCCCTACTTCTCTCCCACATCTTCCACCAGTCAGCCACTTGCCATTCTCTACTGTAACCATTTAGTTATCTTCACTACACATTCTTGGGATTTAAAGAATACAGTTGATTGGACTGAAAGTCTTTTCTATATTTCTGTTTTTTTTTTTTTACCTGAATTTGAATAAATACCAAGTAGGTTGAATTGTTGAGTCGAAATATGAAAACATTCATTGATACATAATACGGAACATGAAAAAATCTGTAATGACTCTATTTTATTCAAAGAATCCTGCGTACGAGAGAAGGGTGATTGAAGATATACTTCTGACAATTCTAATAAATCAACAAAGCATTTTATCTCGGAAAATAAAAAGAATAGCAATATGTATAGGCACAGGCATGAGTGTGTTGTAAAAAGCTTGCTTCCCAACCACATGGTTCCGGGTTTAGTCTCATTGTGTGGCACCTTGTGGGTTTTCTATAGCCATGAGCTGACCAAAGCCTTGTGAATGGATTTGGTTGATGGAAACTGAAAGAAGCCCATCATATATATCTATGCATGTTTGTCTTTGTGTCTGTGTTAGCCCCCTGCCACTACCACCTGGAGCTTGTTGAGAAGAATGATAATTTCAACACTAATGAAACCAAATTATTCAAAGCACTTTTCTATCTTTATTTTTAGTCTTTTATTTGTTTCAATCATTGGTCTGTGGCCATGTTGGGGCACTGCCTTGAAAGGTTTACTTGAACTAATGAACCCCTGGTACTTATTCTTTCCTATTGGTCTCTTTTGCCAAACCACTAAGTTACAAGGACATGAACAAACTGACACTGGGATGGGAGACAAACACAAACATATACACACACACACACACACACACACACACACACACACACACACATATATAT
>NC_069003.1:32586742-32589962 GCF_001194135.2 Octopus bimaculoides
ATATATATATATATAATAGGTTTCTATCAGTTTCCATCTACTAAATCCACTCGCAAAGCTCTGGTCACTCTGAGGCTATAGTAGAAGACATTTGCTCCAAGGTGCCACACAGTGAGGCTGAACCCAAAACCATGTGGTTGATCAGTAGGATTTGAACTCAAAATGTAAAGGGTCATAACCTGTAGTCAGGTATTTTGTCTGACATACTAACAATTTTGTCAATCCACCAATTCTCAGAATGATATAATTTATTTTCTCAGTAATATCATTTTGTCATGAAATTGCAATAAAGCTTTTTTTTATTTATTTAATCTTTTCTTTTTTTTCTTTTGTTCTATTACAACAGATAAATGCCACCCCTGTGGATAACATTTCAATAACAGATGCCAAAAGGTTGATCGAAAAAACAAAAGACAAACTTCATTTATTAATTACAAAGAAAAAATCAGATGGCGGCAGACACAAACGACAGAATAGTCAACCGAAAGAAGAAATTGGTAAAGTTGCCTCCTCTTAATTGTTCCCTCTCCATATTATTATCAGGCAAATAAAGTACAGTTAATGAAGTTTAATTTAAGCTATAATTAGCTAACATATTTTCAGTACTGTTTTAACTGATTTCAGTTATCAGACTGTCACAGTGCTGGCAGCGCCACCTTCAAAGAATTTAGTTCAGGGGTTCCCAATCAATGGACGATGGATAATTTGGTAATAATTTGGTTCCAGGTGACACAGAATAAATCAAAATTTTAATTTAATTTCCGTTTTATTCACTATCACAGTCTGCAAGATGTTTTTACATTATATGTGTATTATATAAAAAGCACTGGTACTGGTGCCATGTAAAAATCATTGGTGCTGGTGCCACATAAAAAGCACTGGTGTTGGTGCCATGTAAAAGGCACTGGGGTTGGTTCCACAGTAAAAGCACCGGTGATAGTGCCATGTAAAAAGCACCTAGTACACTCTGTTAAGAGGTTGGTGTTAAGAAAGGCATCCAGCTGTAGAAATCATGCCAAAGCAAATGGCTCATCTGTTTTTGTCAAACTGACCAACCCATGCCAGCATGAAAAAAGACATGCTAAATGATTATAATGATGATGTAGGTCATTTCTATGGGCAGCTGCATGGTTTCTGTCTGCTGAAGTACAACAAAGTGGGATTTAGCCTGGACCTATGTGGTTACACAAGAAACTTATAACCTCATAGCTGAGACTGTATTTATTCACTTATTATGTGAGCTTAATTAACCGTGCTGAAATAATTATTTTCCTCATTTACTGGTTTCAGTCATTGGTCAGTGGGTCATTTGCTGGGTCATTGCCTTCAAATATTTTTAGCTGATTATATTGACACTAATGCCTTCAGTACTTTTGCATTCCACTATTATTTTTAATTAATCTGTGTTTATCAAATGGCTAGGTTACCTTTTCTTTTTCATATAAAGTGATGCAATGTGACATACTGTTTTTCTCTGATATACACAAATATATACAATGATTTATGTCTATGGAACTTTAGACAATAGGAGAGTAAGTCAACCTGTTAATAAACACACACACATGTGTGTGTGTTTATGGTTGAGTGGACAAATGAAAGAAAGAGGCACTCAACAATTTAGTAGGAGTTACATGCATCATTAGTTGAAATAGTTTCATGTGGCCCCATGTGACTTAAAGATTCATAGGCCTGTTACTGAAACGAAGCCTGTTGGACTCAGTTAACTGAATAGAAGGACACATCCCTATATTTGGTTAACTGAGTCCTATGAGCTAGGTTTCTGTAAGAGGCCTATGTCACATGGAACCAAATCAAACCGTTTCTAATAATAATAATATATACATGTATATTTATTGGGTTTCTCACTTCCAAATTCCACCCACAAAGTATCAGTCAGCCTAAGGCTACACAGGAAGACACTTGCCTAAGACACAGTGAGATTGAATATAGAACCCAGATGTTTGCAAAGTAAGCTTCTAAATAATCCAGCTATAGGGTGTAGGAACTATTATAAATGCTTTTCTTTTCTTCTTTTAATTAGATTATTCATCTAGATATGGAATCTTAAAAAGATCGTTAGAAAAAGAAGATATCAATATTTACCGGCCGCATCAGAGCAGAGCATTAAATGAAGATGAGACGAATTCGCTGGGACCCAGTCTGCATCGAATGCACCATTCCCATGGTGACATTCTACCACCTGGCCCTGGTCCAATTAGTGCAAGTCGTGACCACCCTAATGCATCATCAAGATATGAAAGTCGGTACATGTACAATCAAGAACCACCACCACCTCGGCCACCTTTACCCCAAGAACTTGATTCAGGTAATAAAACAGTATTATCTTCAAACACTACAGTTTCTCTTGCCTATGTCTCACTATTTGAGATTACCTTGTATCCTCTATCTTTTACTTGTCTTACTCATTATGTTAGGATTTTTTTTATTGAAAGAAAGAGGCACTCAATACATTTAGTAGGAGTTACACATATCATTATTTGAAATAGTTTGATGTGGCTCCATGTGACTTCAAGTTTCATAGGCCTCTTACTGAAACAGGTTCATGATATGTGGAATTGGATATGTTTGGAATTTCTGAATGATTTCAAAACTCTATATCTCAAAAAACATAGAGTTTTGAGAATATCTCAAAAGTTGACACAGTATTTACTCAATCTTACATTTTTTCATTCTTAACTGTACTGAAAAGGTTAATTTTACTAATATAATTAACCTCTTTTAATTTTCTTCTTCTGTTTAGATATGGTTCCAACAGGTAAAGACTTCTTACATCCAGACGACTTTTATGCATCACAAGTAAAACACAACAACTACTATAGCGACATTGAAAGTCGGGGTCATTTGCATGAGAATCCGTATGAGTCGAGGGAGGAGCGGTATGGCACGGCGCCTCGACAGCGTCACTCTGACCAGCTCCTTGAGTCACACTATGAACGAAGTCCACAAGCTCATAAACAGCCTTATAGCAGCAAAGAACCAGAGAATGACTTACAACCTCCTGTTACTTTCAACAGATCACAGCCAACTGAGTAAGTAGTCCACTTCCTTCTTTCCTTCTTTCTTTTTACCTTTCTCTGCTTTGTTTGTTTGCCTTTCTCTTTCTCTCTCTCTGTCTATCTGTCTCTCTCAACTCCTCCCCTCTCTATAACATTATCCCTTTCAGTAGATCTTAGCTTATGGGTATATATATATATATATA
>NC_069003.1:32590392-32593976 GCF_001194135.2 Octopus bimaculoides
ATTTTTCAACATAGACCTCCTTGCACCCCACACACTTCTTCCATCTTTCTGGAAAGTCTATGTAAAAAAAATTCATATTTTTTACTTGTTCTAGTCATTGGACTACAGCCAATAAATACTGTGATTTTTAATCTTTTGTATTTTTATTCTGAGTGTAAAGAAGAATAAATGATGTGGTTTGACATTATTTCTGAGAGGTATTTTTTTTTTTTCTTTTCCAGGTCATACATAGGGAAGAAACGAAGTAGCAGGTAAATTTTACCCTTTGGCATTTAAACTGACCATGTCTGGTCCAAATATTCTACCTGTTTTATGTTCAAACCAACCAGATCCAGCCTGTTACATCTGACCTACAACGTCATTCTAAAACATTCTAAAACAGTCACATCATCAAAAGCTCAAAACTATGAGACAATGTCTGATTAATTCTAAGATAAATTAATAAGCATTACATTTGATTGATTACTAAACTCTGGTAAGTGAAACAGCCGGATACAAAGAACTTCATAGTGATCTGTGCTGACAAATGGACAATTACAAAATCTACTCAAAGTCAAGAAAGTTTGTATGCCGTGAGAAAGATGATAAATTTTGATGATTCCATGAAATGCTCTTCATAAGTTGAGACACCCTATTGAAGGATTCCCCTCAAAACATCAGACTTCTCTTCCTCACAGCATACAAAGTTAGTCCGCTTAGTGAATGATGACTGATCATTGTACGACAAGAGATCGACTGAAGAAATATAAATATCATAGAAATAATAATGGGATGAATGTGGCAGTATTTGGCATGTAATGACTGATATATGTTTTAACTGCCACCTTCATCACTTGAACCTTCTAGAAATAACAACCAAATTACCCTTAAATAATGAGAGTCATGTTGGATAATGCAATATGGATACCACTCCATTCAACCACTGTTAGTTGATCCTCTGTTGGATTAAAGCCTTAGCATGCCATTACGTGCTTATATATGTGTGTGTGTGTGTATGTATATATATATATATATATATATATATATGCAAGCTGTAGGTTTGTTTACCTGTCTGAGTATTACCCTCTGTGTGTGTGTAACCATGTGTGGTGCATCAGATTGTGTAGCAAGAAATTTAGGCCTCCTCCCCTTCCCATCATACAAGTGTTTCAGTCATTGACTGTAGAGTAAATTTTACCAGTGTATTAGTGAGCACAGCTTTATACTGTGTACTGGTGTGTATAACTTTGAATTGTGCATTTAAAAAAATTTTGGTGGGTCTCCTTTTTATTCTTCAGAACCGAACCTCGATATGTGACTTTTCGTAAGGATCCTGAAGTTGGTCTTGGATTGCGGTTGGCTGGAGGAAATGCAACTGGAATTTTCATCGCTTCTGTTCATCCAGGTAGTGGTGCTGAAAAAGAAGGTCTTGTGGAAGGAGACCAAATTCTGAAGGTGAGATTATATTATTCTTGCTCCCCATAGCTTCTGTTTGTACCATTTGGAGCGTTTTGTTGTATTTTTGTTTGTTTGCACTGCAGTGGTAACGTGGCTGTTCTTAATTTATTGTTACTGGGACTTACTAGGTTTAAAGGAAACTTGTATATAAAGGATTTGTGTAAAAGGAAAACATATTTAGAGTTTTATACTATCTTAGTACTAATTCTATTAATATTTGTTTCATGGATATCTGGTATGAGCACAGGTATGGTTGTGTATGGCTAAAAAGCTTTGCTCTGCACTTACATGGTTCTTGGTTCTTGGCATTTTATGCCTTCAATTGACCAACGCCATATGAATGGAATTTCCTTGGCATAGTGCAAATACAAAATATGCTTAACAGAACCCATTCTCACATATGATTCCACCATCTCCATCCTTTCCATTATTGAGTACATCATCTTACAGAAATGCCTAGAGATATTCACTCGATGCAATCTTACAATCAACTAATGTGGTGAGGACAATGTAGCCAACAATCGACTAGTGCACCACCTTCGTTCAGCAGTTAACGAGCGGTCGAAATAACTCAATGACGCTTGCAAACGAAAGGCTGGGTACTTTCCTGTCTGTGTAAATTCATTTCTGTATTTACCCTCTGCTACAGAACCCAGGCTATTTTTCCTTGTACCACTTTGTAGTATATTTCTCTAGCCGTGTCTTCGGGCTCATGAAGAAGATAACATAGCAAATAGATTTATGTCAAAGCTCTGAGTCTTATATTTTAAGGACATTCCATTGGTTTGATTTCATCATCATCGTTCATCGTTTAACGTCCGCTTTCCATGCTAGCATGGGTTGGACGATTTGACTGAGGACTGGTGAAACCGGATGGCAACACCAGGCTCCAGTCTGATTTGGCAGAGTTTCTACAGCTGGATGCCCTTCCTAACGCCAACCACTCAGAGAGTGTAGTGGGTGCTTTTACGTGTCACCCGCACGAAAACGGCCACGCTCGAAATGGTGTCTTTTATGTGCCACCCGCACAAGCCAGTCCAGGGGCACTGGCAACGATCTCGCGTAAAAGAGAAAGAGAGAGATAGAGGGAAGGACTAAAATAGAAATAGAATTTTAACAGGTGAGAACTCATAAATATTTGATCTTGTTTCCTTTGGTTAGTAGTGGGGGGAGGGGTATGTTTACATGGCTTTTTGTCTGGTTGTTTTTTTATATTTTTTGTTTTAATGGGTTATTTTAGTTGAGATTTTTTAATGTTTTTTTTTATTGTTTGCTCTTGTAATTTTTATTATCAAGGTTTTCTAATTGTTTTACTTTGGTTGTTTTTTTTTTATGGGTTTGATATCTTTTATGGAATTTTTTTTTTTAAAGATAGTTATTTTCAGGAAACTTTTTTGTTCTTTTTGATGAAATTTTTGGTTGATATTATTTAAAGGAGTTTTCTTGGGGATGATTTAAGATTGTTTATTCATTGCTTTTTTTTTTTTTGCTTTTTTTTTTCTAACATTTAACGTATGTTTTTCCAGAATGTTTTAGTTGCTGTTTAAGGTTTTCAGGAGGTTTTTTTTTTCCCCCATTTAAAGATGATACATTTACACTCTCTTTACTCCCGTCCCCTCTCCCCTCATACTTATGGCAAAATAAACCAATCAATACAATGTAATCAAAACATTACAACCAGTTCGATCAGACAATTTTTTTTTAATTCTGTTCTTTTGATCTTTTTATTCACTTATTTCATATAAAATAGCCAGATGGTTCTTCCTCTTCTGCCTGATGGTATTGGAAAAAGCTAAAACAGTGAAATTGTTTTTTTGTTTTCTTTTTTCTTGAACTGTTACATTAGCCAGTGTGTTATATAGATTGCTAATTAATTACTTCGTGGGGAAATATATATATATCTTATTAGTATTGTTGTTATTATTATTGTTACATCCTATGTCTTTGATCTGCTGCTGATATTGCAACAACCCTACTGTCACTTGCATAGAAAATATTGAGTCTTTTGTATAAATTGTATACACCATTTCTCTCTATCTGTGTAAACAGTGTGTCTGAATAACATTTTGATACGGAAGTTCTTATCTCTTTAAGTACTGGTGTGCACATGTGTGTGTGTGTGTGCATATATGCATATATATATATAT
>NC_069003.1:32594049-32596123 GCF_001194135.2 Octopus bimaculoides
ATATAAACATATATATGTTTATATATATATGTATGTATATGTATAAATATATATGTATGTATTTATATATATATATGTATATGTGTGTATATATATAATGTTTTTATATATATATATATATATATATATATATATATACATCATTATCAGTTTAATGTCCACTTTTCCATGCTTGCATGGGTCAGACAGAGATTTTGAGGCAGATTTTCTATGGCTGGATGACTTTCCTGTTGCCTACCTTCACTTGTTTCCAAGCAAGGTAATATTTTCCAATGGTCAGACCATGTTCTTGCAGCATAATGCAAATGAATGACACTGCTTGTATAACAGTGACAATCATTTACAATTATCACACAATGTCAAAACAAGGAGACACAAACACATGCACTTGTATACATACACACACACACACATACATATATTTCAGAGATTGCCAAGTTCAAAGAAGTTATGGCTGGTCATCCACTGAGGATAAAGAACTCAAAGATAAATCTCATGTGAATAAATGTTTAATCCATAATCATTAATCTGGCAAAATATATTTTGTTGAACCAATGACTATGGAGTAAATTTCATATGTATGTACACACATGGTCATGTGATGCATATGGATGAGGACAGCTGCATAAAGAAGTGCCGAGCTCTCACTGTGGAGGGTACTTGTGGAAGGGGTAGACTCAGGAAGATGTGAGACAAAGTGGTGAGAAAGGATCTTTGGACACAGGGCCTCACTGAGGAAGTAACTAGGGACCAGAAGATGTGATTAATTGTACTTGATAAGACACATCAAATTAAGTAGAATCGCTGTCTTCCACACATACAGGCTGGTTCTTTCAGGTGTTGGTGCCACATTCAAAGCATCTGTGCTGGTACTGCATACCCACACCTGTGCCAGTGGCACATAAAAAGCACTCAGCACACTCTGTTATGTTGTTGGCATTAGGAAGAGCATCCAGCCATAGAAATCATATCACAATAGACAACTGGAGTCTGGGCAGGTTCCAACTGGCCAGCTCCATGTCAAACTGTCCAACCCATGCCAGTATGGAAGACAAACATTAAGCAATGATGATGATGGTATCATTTTGTTTCATATATTTAGGTGAACGATGTTGAAATTACTGGAATGACGCGAGAAGAAGCGGTAACATATCTGCTGAGTGTTGACGGTCAAGTGTCCATTAGTGTTCAACATAAAAAAGAAGGTAAGAGTGATCATTTTGGCTTTCATTATCTATTGTATTTAAAAACTGACTGACCATCACCAATCATTTCAGACAAGGAAGGAGCTTCAACATGGTTGATTTACAATCTACCATTTAAAATAAGAAAAAATTGGTTAATGTAGAATTAGATATTCAGTTTTTGGGTCCAAAAAATTTGACTTGTATGCTGGAAAACAGGTAATTCAGGAAAGCCAAGTTTTTGTTGTTGTTTTTTGTTTCTGCACATTCTCCATTATTACTGGTCTCGTTTTTAATTGCACCAGTTTACTGAAAGATTGCGTTATAGATAAGTTAACAGTATATTTTTTTGGCATTGCTCCTGATATAGTGGTGTACCTTATGTACAAGCACATGTTATATATAGAAATATAAATATGATATACACCATTTTAATCTATATATGTTTGTATATATTTAATATATAATGCAAGTATGGGAATGCTCACTTCCAGTACCTAAGGTTTCCTGACAACCTATGATATATTTGTGAGCTGATCAATGGTGACTGTAAATTGAATAAAAATGTATCTGATACAGCTGGGAAACTCTAGATAGTGAATGCTTTTACTATATATCAAATATAGTCCTCTAGTTCAACATTATTGAGCTCTACTTCTTATTATTGTTACACATGTTGTTCGTCAGTGTGTGTGTGTGTGTGTGTATTTAGATAGTCCTTTCTGTTCAGTAGCTCATATTTTGCTATAAATATCACATCTTAGCTATCAGATATAAGTTACATGATCAGCGATAGTTATGAAACTCAGAGTAGTATTAGTGAGTAACTTTAGATTCACATTATATATATATATATATATATATATATATATATATATATATATATATAT
>NC_069003.1:32596462-32599318 GCF_001194135.2 Octopus bimaculoides
TATATATATTGCTTATTCTAATTTTTATAAATATTGCTTGTTGCTTCAGCAACACTGAAAAATTTATCTCTTTTGATGTCAGCAATTAAAAATATTTAAAAAAAAAACAATTTTTTTTCTTTTTTTTTTCAAAGAATATGACCACATAATGGCGAGTCATGAAGCTGGGGATTCATTCTTTGTAAAGTAAGTCACTTTTATGTTTTTCCCATCAAAGCACAGTATAATCTCTCATTACAAATCCTTCGTTATCATTATGAGTTTTTATTTCAAGATATTCAGGCTTTTAGCAGCCATTTAAATTTTTTTTTTCTCACTGTTTATGTTAACACGTTCACATCTTGTGTTGTTGTTTTTAGGAAGTTTTTGCTGTTGTTTTTCTTTAAACCATGCTGGCATGGCTGGAATAGACAGTTTCAGACAAATTTATGTTTTAATTATACACATGGTTATATTGACAATTTTTTATTTATTTATTTTATTTATCAACATATTTATTTATTTATTGGTTTTGAGAGTTTGGTTTCTGTTTATTGCACTGTTGATCATTAGTTTTAATTTGCAACTCATCGGCTAATTAGAGGGCATAAAAATTTAAATGTATTCCAAGTAGGTTCTATGTGTGTGCGTGTATATGTTAACCAAAGAAATATATAGTTAGTGTATATATATAATTGTGTGAGTGTTTGTATATGTGTGTATTTTATATGTATGTGTGTATGCATTATATATTACTTCGTATGTGCATGAGACAGAGGAGCTGATATATATGCATGTCTGCGTGTGTGTGTATAGAAAGAGAGAGAGAGAGAGAAAGAGAGAGACATACACACACATACATGCACATGATTTTGTGGTTAAGAAGTTCACCTTGGAATCGCATGGTTTAGAGTTCATCGGCACTGCGTAGATGCCATCAGCTGGTGTCTTCTACTCACTACAAGTTATAGTCAACAATGTTATGCAAGTGAAATTTGGCAGACAGAAAATGGAAAAGTCCATATATGTGTGTGTGTGTGTGTATATGTAACAAAAGTTGAGATGTGTGACGTTCAGTTATTCCATAAATGAAAAATGCATTAAATACTACAAAACATACATGTAGGACAGACGCTAGGAATCTATATTTTATCTTTCTAAGGTGAGTCATTTCACCAATATTAATAACACATGCACCTATTTAATTCCACTCTTTTATTATTAGTCAATTGATTAAATATCTATCCAACAAACCAATCGATCATTTGATTAACTTGTTGGCTGAACAGTCAATCATTTTGGGTTTTTGTATGTGTGTGTGTGTTTGTCAGTTCTTTAATTCCTATTCGCAACCTTTTTCAGCGACTGTTTTTCTAAATTATGTATTTTAGGGCCCATTACACCTTTGAACAAACAGAGTCTTCTGAACTTGCCTTTGTACGAGGAGAGGTTTTACGTATCAAAGACACTTTGTACGGGGGAGTTAGTGGTTCATGGCTTGCCATTAAAATTGGTAAAAATAACCAAGAATTACAAAAGGGAATTATTCCAAACAGTAATCGGTAAGTTTCTTTTCTTAATACAGAATTTTTTTGTTTAAAATATCATCACACTCATTTCTTCTTCTATTAGGTTGTTTTACATGAAATGTCGCATTTTTAATTAGTTGTTATTTCAGTCATTTAAAAACTCAATTATGTATACCTTGCATTTAATTTTGACTCTTTTTCTTTCTCAACAATATTGGTATGCAAAATTCCTACCCACAGACCTCATAAAAATGATAATAACCAAACTATGTTGAGTGATTTTCTCATATGAGTACAAACTGGGTCACTCTGCTGCAGAAGCTCTACGGAATATCAAGCAGGCCTTTGGTAATGGTTTTGTTGATGTCAGAACTGTTCAGAGATGGTTCCAAAGCTCTCGTTCAGGAGATGATAGCTTTGAAAATAAACCAAGGGGTAGGCCAAAATCAGTTATTCAGCATGATGGATTAAATGCTTTGGTTGACCAAAATCCGAGAACAACGGTTCAAAAACTTTCATCAGAACTCCAAACATCTCGCACAACTGTTTTTGGACACCTGTAAAAAAAAAACTGGAAAAGTCAAGAAAATGGATAGGTTTATTCCACATGAACTGAACAAGATTCAAAAAGACATACCTCAAAGTGTGCTCCTTATTGCTTTCTCAACTGGAAAAAGACCATATTTGCATCAAATAATGATTTGATAAGAAATGGATACGCTTTGACAACAGCAAGAGAACAGGGCAGTGATTAGATGCAGGAGAGTCACCTACCCAAACACTACCCAAATCCACCACTGTACCCTAAAAAGTTAGTGGTCACTGTATGGTGGTCTGCAAAGGGAGCTATTCATTTTTGCAACAAGGAAAAACAGTAACAGCAACATTGTATTGACAGGAAATTGATTGTATGCATGAGAATTTGAAAAAGAAGCAACCCAAACTAGTGAATAGAAATGGCCCAATTTTGCTCCACGACAATACATGTCCTCATATTCCTCAAGCTATGGTCCAAAAGTTGCAAAGCCTGAATTATGAGATTTTGCAATATCCTCCCTATTACCCTGATATTTCTTCTACTGATCATCACTTATTTAAGCACTTTGAGCTTTTCATAAACAATAACACATTCTTAAATAGAAAAGAGGTAATTGAAGTATTCGGACAGTTTATCACAGCAAAAGATGAATATTTTTTGAAAGATGGAATATGTGACGTAGGGAAACGTTGGGTAAATTTCATAAACGAACATGGATCATATTTTGATTAAATAAATCAGTTCTCTAACACTTCTGAAACATTTTATTGTTACCTTTCAAATATGACATTTCATGTGAAACAACCTAAA
>NC_069003.1:32599492-32616468 GCF_001194135.2 Octopus bimaculoides
CGAACATGGATCATATTTTGATTAAATAAATCAGTTCTCTAACACTTCTGAAACATTTTATTGTTACCTTTCAAATATGACATTTCATGTGAAACAACCTAAAATGATGCGGTTTTAGATACCTCTAATAAGATATATATATATATTGGCAACAGAGGCCATATTAATACCAAGAGGTAGTATTTATGCCCTGTTGAATATGGATGCTCAGTTAGAACAAACTTGACTGTGGTAGATAACATGAGAGAATCTTTCTTATTGGCTTTTGGTACAAAATGCACTTTTGTTTATATGCGTTTATATATACATATATTTATGTATATATATACACACATAAACACACACACACGTGTGCATGTGTGTGTGTATCATTATATCAACCCCACTATCAGATGTTGTTATACACCATTGGTCAGAGTGCATTTCATCAGATTGTTGTAAATATATAGGTTTGTTGATGCAAACAGGAAAATAAAACTCAAAACATGAGTATGTATGTGTGTGTGTGTGTATATATATATATATATGTGTGTGTGTGTGTGTGCTGTTATTATTTTTCAATTTTTTTATAACCATTAATCAGCAGAAGTTACTCTACCAGATTTGAATAAATGACCACACATAAACACATACGCACTTGTATACACACACACACAAGAATAAGTGAGATTATTATTTGGTAACATTAAAATATTATATTTTTAAATAACAAACTGAGATCAATAAGAGTATAATTATGGTGAATGTGTGTGTGTATCATCTTCAATGTTAAAACTGAAAAATATATTAAAAATATATTTTGCATAGTGTAAACATTATTTGATACAGAACACAATATGTGCATTGTGTGTGTGTGTGTATATATATATATATATATATAAATATATATATATATATATATATATATATATATATATATATATATATATATATATATATATATACACACACACACATATCTATGTATATATATATATATATATATATTTAGTTGTATATCAGATAGTGTTTGCACTACATAAAATATATTTTTGATAACTTTTACAACTCTTACATTATGTTTTGGTAATATGAATATATATATATATATATATATATATTTTTTTGTTTATTACAGAGCAGAAAAAATGGCCCTTAACCAGCAGCAAAGTCTCAGTGATAAAGAACTGGCTTTGAGTAAACAGAAAAGCACAAGTTTATTTCGAAGAAAATCTGCTCGTCGTGCTAAAACACTCGGTCAAAACCACTGGGATGATGTTATATTCTGTAAGTTCACTTTGAAGTACTGTCTGTTTTTTTTTTTTTATTCTGTTTGGTTTTAAATTATTATTATTATTTTCATTTATTTATTAGTCGGTAATAAATTTGTTGTTAACAAATGTGTGGTTGAATCAGTAGAGTGTCAGGCAAAATATTTTGTACAGCTGGTGTGGTTTTTTTGATTCCATCCTTTTGTGTTTAGAATTCAAATCGTACAGGGTGTTTTTTTTATGTGGCACCAGCAGTAGTGCGGTCACAAAATAATTTACAAGGTGAAAACCCTCAACTGAGTTGGGGAATAGTAGTGTGGAAAGTGGCTTTGTGCCAGATGTAAGATTAGAGTATTAGTAGAGGGACAGATACATGGCTACATCAGTAGGAGGGTGAGAGAGATGGTGAAGATATGGCAGGGAGTACACTCAAGTTACAGGAAGGTGTATATAAGTGGCACCAAGGTATGGATATGTTGGTTGGTTAAGTTCACTAGATTGTGAAAGGAGATTGGGACCCCTACAAGTTGTAAGTGTATTTTACTATGGAGGAACTTTTGTTTTTTTAATAATATAAGTAATTACAGTTGTTCTTTGGGGTCACATTATCCAAAAGAAAAAATATATATATATTATTGATTTTTAACGAGGAAAATTGGGGTTCATATTTTATTGGAGATTGCATTATATTCAAATAAAAGTGATAGCATATTTGATGTAATGAGCATTTAAATAAAGTTAATTAGAAATAATTATGTGATAAGGCAAAAAACAATGTTTGTCATTTATTGATATTAATTGAATATTTACATAAGTACAGGAGATAACAATGGCAATAGGGAACCATTTTAACATCAGGAATGAATTGTATTTGAATACGAATCTGTGAAACCACTGCTGTACCAAGAAAAGTAAGGAATTTTTAATTTTGTAAATACTTAGATATGATATCAGGCGCCTTGATAAAAATATGTTGAATGAAATTTATTTCATCATTTTTTTTAATGTCCATTTTTCCATGCTCACATGGGTTGAGCAGAATTTGTTGAGGTAGGGTTTTCTGTGGCTGGATGCCCTTCCTGTTGCCAACCCTCACCTATTTCCAAGTAATGAAATATTTTCCTATGACAAGACATGTTTTCATGGAGGATTGGAAACAAAAGGCATCACTTGCATGGTGCTGACACTCATAACTATCATACAATGTCAAGGCTTCTTTCAGTTTCTATCTACCAAATCCACACACAAGACTGTCTAGATTAAATGTTACAATTTCTTCAGGTGCAGATCCATGGCCTCTCAAGACCAACGGATGTCTACGACTGCTAGATTAAGTGATATTTATTTCTCACTAGGTGGAGTACCTTTTTTTTCTTTTGTTGATCCAACCTATACTAGAACAGTAAACTATATATGTATCATCATCATCATCATCATCGTTTAACGTCCGCTTTCCATGCTAGCATGGGTTGGACGATTTGACTGAGGACTGGTGAACCAGATGGCTATACCAGGCTCCAATCTGATTTGGCAGAGTTTCTACAGCTGGATGCCCTTCCTAACGCCAACCACTCCAAGAGTGTAGTGGGTGCTTTATGATTTTATCTGAAGATTATTTTAAGTGGAATAGATAAGTTCCCATGGAATACTCAGCCACTTACAAAATACTTCAGTGAGTTGGTAACACCATTAATCAAACAAAAATGAAATACATTATCACATTTACCTGCGTACAATGTAATCTCTGATAAAATGTAAACCTATGTTGTTTTTTTGTTTTTTTTAAACTTTTTTTTGAGAAAGAGTGTAATTTTGTGATAATTTGAATGTTTTGAAAGTTCTAAAGAACGAGTGCTTATTTTCTCTTTGACCTAAAACTTGTTTATATCTTCTTCATCTTGTTATGTTCTATTGTTGCAATTATTTCTATACTTGTAGCCAATGAAGCTGGTAAGTGTCTGACACTGTATTTAAACTGTCTAGTTTCTTTTGAAATTGTTTTGCACCTGAATGTGTCTAACATGAGACTTTCAGTTCGTTTGTGTGTTGTATGTGCCAATTAATTGTGTAGTTAATGTTCATGTTTTATGCGAATCTGCATTATTTAGTGTTGTTGCTCTTGTTGCTTTCATTCAAAGAAAAATAAAACAAGCAAAAATAGAAGAAAAAAAAAACAGAATGCTATATATGTATGATATTTCAGATGAGCAATGACATTTTTTAAAAATGTTTTCTTGTTATTTTCTGTTTGGCTTTTTTTTCGATATTTACTATTTCTATTTCAATATTACTATTTTAACCAGTTTAGCATTTAAACTGCCATATCCAGCCCAAACATTCTACCTGTGTTTTATGTTCAAACCAGCCAGATACCACTTCTCACACCTCCCCTACAATGTCATCCTTAAAATAAACAATCACATCTTGAAGCTATGAAGTAATGCAGCATGATTAATTCAAAACAACGTGAATAAAGAAGCATTACATTTGACAGAATAGTCTGATTGCTTAAAGGGTTGATGTTTATATTTTAAAACAGCAAATTTTGTATTGTTAACCTGACAGATCTTGGTAGCATGTAAATTTTAACCCCCTTTTGTAACTATATTTTTAATGAAATACAGTTCTCCATATGTTTCAATTTAATTCTAAAAATAACCAATAATCTGAAGAAATTCAATAAAATAATGCTTTGTCACTATTTTGTTGGTATTTTGAATACAACAAAAGGAGTCTTAAATAAAATTAAGATGGAATGTTATAATTTGAATGTAAACACATTAAAATGAGAGGTTTTTGTCTCATAGAACCAGAGGCTGTCTCAGGTGTGTTGCTATTAAAAGCGTTGGATTGAAAGCTCCTATAATTATCTGTTTTTCCTTATTTTCTAGATAAATTTCTCTATTATTTGTATATATTATTTTCTGAAGATTGTTTTTCAAGTTACATTTTACAACTGAATCAAAATTCAGTGATGACCATTTTACACTGCTATCTTGTTTCAGTCACTGGACTGCGGCCATGCTAGATCACCATCTTGAAGGATTCAGTCAAACAAATCATTTCGAGTAATTATTTTTAAAGCCTGGTTCTTATTCTATCGATCTATTTTCCCAAACTGCTAAGTTATGGGGACATAAACACAGGCAGAAAGACACACACATACACACAGATATATATATATATATATATATATATATATATATATGCAATGTGCTTCTTTCAGTTTCCATCTGTGGTTCAGCACAGTAGAGATGACTTCCCCAAAACGCTGGACAAGCATGACTACTCACCTCCTAATCCCATTCAGGAATGATGGACACTGGTATTTCCCCATTTTTGTGGCTTGGAGAGAATTGCCTCACCTGTCTATGAGTTTCAAGTGTTTCAGCAGCCAGCATTTTTGTGGAGTCATCCCCACCATGCTGAACCACAGCATGCCTGTGAACAAGCAAGACACATATATTGTGTATATGTGCAGTTGATAATGTTTACAACACTAGTGCTGCTTCTAATTCATAAATGAACACACACACACACACACACGTGTGTGTGTATGTATGTGTGTGTATGTATGTGTTATATTACATTGGCATTGACCATCTGGAATTTCATGTTACCATTCATATCACTCGTGTTGCAATGAGATTTTTATTGAGATTTACTTTTAAATAAGAACAATTTAGTACAGTATGTTGTTAGGTGGGTTTGTAACGAGAGGGATTAATTACTGCTTTTCCTCTTTGATCTGCTCTTTGATAAGTCTCTGTTAAATATAATTCTTAGTCTATATCAAAACCGAGCAAAAAGCTTACTGTCTGCACATGAGAAAGCATTTTTTTTTTTTTTTACTTTCTATCAATTTGAAATATTTTATTATCTCAAAAATCAATATTCCTATCTTTTTCTTTTTCTTTTTTTTGTTAATACAGTTTCTTATTTTTATTGAAGTGGTCTCTAGTTAAAACTAATTTTGTACATATGTAATGTATGAAACTTATTCATTCTCTTAGTTAACACACACATGCACATACTTTTCCAGTTAACACACTCAACCGCTCTTTTAGTTAACACACACAGACACACACACACACACACACACACATACATACATTCTTCTGCTTAAAACACACACACACAGTTAACACACGTGCTCTTCTGGTTAACATACACACACACACACAAACACATGCTCACACTCTTATAGTTAATACACACATTCTTTTCTAATTAAGACTTGTGTGTCCTTGTACTTACGACTGATGTACTCTTCAAACCCAACCTAATTCAGGTAGGTGGAGATGCACTGAATGACATACATGAAACACTTGTCAATGAATTGGAATTTACCTCTTAGTTGGAGAAACAAAAACCTAGCTGTAGTTGTCAGCAACTCACAAAATAAAGGAGAGATAATTTCAAGAAATAAGAATTACTTTCAGAGAAAATCTATACTTAATGGGAAAATGTAGTCTTTGTTAATTGACAGGATAACAGCTATGGGTATGTTTCAGTCTTATTAGACCTCTTCAGCAAAGCAAGAATGGTCTTTTCAAACCTACTCAATCAGCGAACGTTAGATTTTCGCAAAGCAAATGGAAACACATTTACTGACAGTTTTGGCCAGTGGTAAATTGTATAGTTGCGAAACATGAGCTAAGAGGAACAACTCAAATGGACTGTTGGTTTGAATTTATATAATTCAATGTAGGTGGTGATGTACCATATAATTGCTTCAAGGGCAATTTCATTTTGCTTAGTTCTGAAGTATATTGTGCTCTTTAACACAAAAGGGATTTTTCCCAGACGGAAAACTGCAGCTTCTGGCTTTCCAACGATGCGTATACATTAAGTAAGTTATATTCATAAAGTTTTTACTCTAAAGCTGCTTCTAGTGCATTGTTTGAATTTTATTTTCCTTATGCAGTGTCATTGAAAACCTGTGTATAGTTTATATAATATTTCTAAAAACTTCAGATTAACTGATTCGATCTTGTTTTGGAAGTTACATGAGTTTGTGACATTCAGAAGCCACAACAACAATGAAATTTGTATTTGTTGCTCTTGCGGTCATTTCCGGAGTGATTTTGTTTTGCCTAGCTAGTGTTTTTCTACACAATATGTCTACAAAGGGTATTTTTTTTTCCCCAAACAAAGACCTACAGCTTCTGGTTTTTCAGACATACACTTATGTTAAGTATGTTATATAGATAAAGTTTTTACTATAGCACTGCTACTATTATGTAATTCTAATTTTAGTATGGTGTATGTATAAAACAATTGTTAGCAGCTCTCAAAGAAAAAAAAAAAAAATGATAATTTTAAGAAATGAGAAATTCTTTTCACAGAAAATTTATTCATGCTTAGAAGGAAAACAATCCGTAACTCTTTCTTGAAAAGACTATGCTTTACTCATGAGGTTTAATAAAACTTAAACAAGTCTGCAACCATTTACTTGCCTGCTAAGAAAACAGTTTGGATTTTTTACTCAATAATGAAAATTAAGTTTTCTATGAAATTTATTCCTCCTCCTCATCATCATCTTCATCATCATTATTGTCATCATCATCATCATTTAACATCCATTTTCCATGTTGGATGGGCTGACAGGTTCTGGTGGACCACAAAGCCACATCAAGCTTCAGTATCAGTTTTAGCACTTTATTTCAGTGGACTGTCCCACTTCTCGGAGAGAGAGATAACATAATACTCACATGCACTATTGTTCTGCACCCACATCAGCCCTGCTAGCTTTTATACCTCTTGTTTGACTGCCATAAAAATTTAGACTTTTAAAGACGTATCTACTGTTTCTTACAATGTTAAGATGTTTATCTATAAAAAAATATAATTTTCTGTAGAATATATGTGTATATATATATATATATATATATATATATATATATATACACAAAGTTTTAAATCCTTAAGGAGTCTACTTTAGACTTTTTGCGGTGAAATCTCTTGCTATATTGGTAATGATTACATGTTTTTCTATGAACAAATATATATATATATATTTTTTTTTTTTTTACTGTGCTCCTATATACATACAATCAATGAAAATATTTTGTTATATTTCAGTCCATTATGGTAACGTCTCTTTTTCCCAGCTAACTTTTCCTTACTTGATAAAATAAATACCAGACAAAATACTGGGATGTGAGTTGATATTATCCGTAAAAGCCAATGAAGGTGGAACTCCCAACATGGCTGCAATCCAATGACTGAAATCAGTACAAGAAAAATTTTTAAATATAAAGTTACATACTGGTTTCTTCACTTTGTTGTACTTAGAAAGCTTCTGATTTCTTTTACAACATTTGTAATTCTTTTATTGTTGTTTTTTTTTATCTGTTTTACAAAGCTAGTTTTATACGGTTCTTTTTATTGATAAAAGTCTCTCTTGACATTCCCACTTCTGTGCTGTTCGTGTTCAGTCTGTCAGACGATTTTCTTTTTTTTGCCATACTTTAAGATGGTTAGTTATTCTTTGTACGCAAAGAGATTTGCTTATACGATTTCACAGTATTCCTCATGACTTCATTTTAGTTCATACGTTGAAATTAATTTCTTTGTGCACAGTGGTATTTAACAACAATCTTTTCAGTTTGTATTTTATTTCATGCTCTTTGAGTTATCTGGATTCTAAGAAAGTCTGTAGCCAGAAAACTTTTTAATTATATATATAGATGTATATATGTATATAAACACACACATAAATATACACCCATATATATATATATATACACACACACATAAATATACACCCATATATATATGTGTATATATACACACACTAATATATACCTCTCCACCCCTCTCAATATATATTTATTAGTATTTACCTAAATATATATATACTAATGTATCGGTATATCAATATATAGGTGTGTGTGTGTATATATATATATTCACAGCCACACATCTATGCACTTGTGTGTATGTGTGTTTATATTCTACAGTGTTTCCAATACTATATCACTGAAACATAGGTGAGAAACAAAAGAGCTAATAGAACAAATGTTTATATATTCCATTGTTGAAGTTAGATTTTCTCATAACACTTGTTCTCTGTTATTTGCAATATTTGTAGTTATTTTCATCAATAGCATGCTGTTATATTGTGATTGTTTTCACGTAGAAACTCCCGTGTTGCCTCATTTTAATAAAGAACAGAGTTAAGGTGTTTTTTTTATTTTTCCTTCTCAATATTTCTATCTACAATATTTCTTATTACGTTTTTTTTTAATTTTTTTTTTTTTTGTTCAGTATATGTCTAAATAGGTTATAGAATTTTCCAAATAATGATGACAAGAAACATTGTAGAACATTGCTACTGGGACATTAACACCTTATGGTGTAACCATTAGACAATTATCATAAAGCAGTGAAGAATGTTTTCACATGATTATTTTACATGCTAGACACAGTGGTTAAATTTTTATTAAATCACACCATACTGTCTTTTAAAAAAAAGGATGGATTGGATATAGATGCTGATGTAGTATGTCTGAAAAACAAAACAAAAATTGAAGCAATGTGGAGGTCATGGCTAGAGCTTCTTTCCTTGTACTCCTGTTGTAGCAGGACAAAACTGATTCTAGTCAATGACAGCACCCACATTAAAGCGGGGGCCTTTGCACTGTTGCTTGAGTCACTAGAAATAGAGACTAGACTTACCTTGAATAGATACAGGTGTGGCTGTGTGGTGAGAAGTTTGCTTCCCAACCATATGTTCCAGGTTCAGTCCTTGGGCAAGTGTCTCCTACTATAGCCTCAGGCCAACCAAAGCCTTGTCAGTGGATTTAGTAAATGAAAACTGAAAGAAGCCTATCATATATACATGTGTGTATGTATTTTTGTGTTTATCCCCGACTACTGCTTGGTAACCAGTATTGGTTTGTTTATATCCCCATAACTTAGTGGACAGGTAAAAGAGACCTATAGGAAAAGTACTGGGATCAATTTGTTCAACTGAACCTTTCAAGGCCCCAGCATGGCCACGGTCCAATACCTGGAACAAGTAAAAGATAGAAAGATAAATCATACTGTTTATTCTTGAAAAGATGAAAGTGTCACACAGTGGGACTGAACATAAATCCCTGGGAAGCAAACTTGTTACATATACAGACACACCTGCACCTATCGATTTAGATACAGCAAATCAAAAGAAGCCAGTGTCCAAGGAAACTAGCAGTAGTCTTTGGTCAGCAAATGTACTTTAGGTAAATTCTTCAGAGAGAAGAAACGATATATATTCATTCTACCCTCTTTTTCAGAAAGAAAAGTCCCTTTGCTCAAAATCTTGCTGCTCATGTCCCCCTGCCACATATAGACTCATTCAAATATGCAATATTTAGATATAAGTAAATAAGTTCTAATGAATGGAAAAAGACATTTAACCTTTTAGCATTCAAATTACTCTGTCAAATGTAATGCTTAGTTTAATTCACATTGTTTTTAATTAATCAGGTATTATCTCATAGCTTCAAAATTTTGATGATGTGATTGTTTATTTTTAGAATGACATTGTAGGGTAGGTGTAAAAGGCCAGATCTGGTCAGTTTGTACATAAAACAGGTAGACTATTTGATCCAGATATGGATGGTTTAAATGCTAAAGTGTTAAAAGCTTTTTGTTGTCTTATAAAATCATTTTGTTTGAAATATTTCTTCAGTTACTAATTTTTTTTTCTTTTATGTAAATTTGTTTGATTGTTTTGGGGCCATTTAAAAAAATTAAAATACAATTCTTAGATTATATTTATCTTTCTCGAAGTCTGCTACATTTTATTGATTCTTACCAGGCATGATTGGATACTTAAATTACTATAACTACTGTTTTGTAACCTCCAGATCAGCTCTGATGGAGCAGACCTGTGGCATGTGAATAATGGACCAAATGACTTAGATGTAACTGACTGACATATTATTCCAGATATACAATGTCTCTGCCTTGCTTATTGCCATACATTACATACAGAGATTAATCATGTAGAGTGTAGTGTAGCAATTTAGACATGTACTAAGTAAACTAACAAAGAACCTTCTACATGGTCACTGTGCTAAGATGACCATGTTGAGGTGTCTTCATTGCTAAGATTAGCTACCAAATCTCCTTCAAAGAGCCCTTTATATAATGGTCATCATCATCATCATCATCATCATTATCATTTTACATCCCTTTTTCCAAGCTGGCACGGGTTGGATGGTTTGATCAGATGTTGTGAGCCACAGGACTGCATCATGCTCCATGTCAGCTTTGGCATGGTTTCTACTACTGGGTGCCCTTCTTGATGCCAACCACTAAATAGTGTGTATTGGGTGCTTTTTTGTGCATCACTGGCACCAGTAACATGCAAATCAAGAAAGTACAAGAAATGGGAAAGACAGATGGAAAACAGATGCAGGATGGTCACTACAAGAATACTGGTTTATGATTGGAAATTTGGTACAAAGAAGCACATTCCAACTTGATGTGATTATGAAAGGTATTCGTCTGAGTGCATCTGTTCAGCAATTAATGTCATGTCAACTGGCAGATGTAATAGTAAATATATATATCTTAACTATATAATGCTTATTATTAATAATTCCTGACACTTCAAATAATAGAGTCTCACAAGAAGAAAATGACAAAATTAAAAGCTTGGTTAAGCTCTAAGTATTCTTAATGTGTGATGTGTATGTATGTATGTATATTTGTATATGTGTGTATGTATGCATACACATACTGTATGTATACATGTGTGCATATATATATATATATATATTCATATAAGTGTGTGTGTATGCATATATATATATATATATATATATATATATATATATATATATATATATATGTATGTATGTATATATATATATATGTGTGTGTGTATGTGTGTGTGTGTGTGTGTATATAGATAGATAGATTTTACAAACAAAAGAGAATTTAATACATAAAGCAGAATGAATATATACATACATACATATATACACATGCACATATATATATACATATATAAATATTATTTATTAGTTCTGAAGTCTCATAAGCAACTGAAGGGTCTTGAGTCACTTAGGTTGTTTAAAATCAAATAAATCATGCATGTGTGTGTGTGTGTGTGTGTGTATAAGAAATATAATTCACATCAAACATGCTCCTTGCCTTTAAATTAGCTACAAAAAAATACACCAATAAATAATTTCTTTTTTTTCTGCATATTGATAATTTAGGCATTATAAAGTTTTAAGAGAGTGAGAGGTTGGGAGGAGGGGGTCCATATGAACTAGTTTTGTGTCCCTGGCAAAGACACTTAACAATCAACTGTTTCTTCCCCCTTTATAATTGCTGTAAATAATGCGTTCAAAGCAAATATCTTCCATTGTATAATTTGCATGAGGTTTGTACATGCATGTGTGAGTGTTACATGTAGTTTCTCTTCTCTGTATGTGTTGCATGGTTTTATCAAATTGCTATTGAAGTGTTTGGGATAATAATCTTATCCTACACAATATATCACCCAATATGATATTACCAATGTGAGCAAGATTGTCTATTTTATGGAAAACCAAGCTGATAATTTAACATTCACTTGGATAATTGCCAACTTGATTAAACAGGCACCATTAACTCTGACGAACGTATAGTAATTTTCTTGAAGCATCTCTCATTCTTTTGTAAAGGTTTATTTTTGTTTTGACACTTATTTTGTATGTATTATTTTCAAAGGCTTCTGAAACTGCATTCTTTTACTAAAAATTAATTATATATGCAAGAATTAATTATATATGTAAAAATTAATTATATATGCAAACCTGAAAACATTATTTCATTTTGTTTAGTTTTTTTTTATATATTTTTGTTTTGATTTCCCAAAATCAAATCTTTTCTGCAGATAATAAACTCTTCATATTCTTTCTAATTATTGAAATTACTATTATTAACAACCACTTTATCATATCTCAGTAGTCAGTACTCTCCATTCATAAAGATCTATATTGATAAGCAAATGGAACCATCCATTGTGATTTCAAAACTAGTCTGAAGGGAAGGGCAGCTGTAGTGTGTTATTATTAACATCATCATCATTGTCATCGTCATCATCATTGCAGTGGATTAACCGAGTCACTAGAACATTGGAAAAATGCCTTGTGATATTTCTTCCAATTCTTTGCATTCTGAGTTCAAATCCAACCAGGGTCTACCTTATTTTTCATCTCTCCAGGGTCAATAAAAAGTATCAGTTAAGTTCTAGGGTCCACAATTGCTGGCTTTGTGCTTAAATCAGAAGCAATTATTTTTATTTTTATTTTCAACCACAAGGTCATAAGCTGGCAGAATTGTTAGCATGACAGACAAAATGCTAGCTGCATTTCTTCCAGTTCTTTACATTCGGAGTTCAAATTCCACCAAGGTCGTCTTTGTCAGTCAACCTTTTAGGATCAATAAAATAAGTAATCGACTTAACCCCCTCCGCTAAAATTTTAAACCATCAGTATTTTCAATCATGTCCTCACCAACTTTTTTAAAGTTCCACTTCAAAAGGAAGGTGAAGCTGGAAATGATGCAACTTTCTTCCAATAAATTTGTCAAAAGTCTGTGGTGAAAATGGTCAGAGTAGGTGGAATTACTCCAAGCATGTGCTTGTAGGTCGGAGAGCAACAGCTTGGAGAGGTCACTTGCTTTTGGTGTTGTGGATGACTTTCACTTTGTAAAGTTCTTTAATTGGCCTGGCTGGCGAGCCACACCAGATTGTTCAATTACAGTCATGTGATAGAGAAAAAGAAGAAAGACAGAGAGAAGAAAAAAAATAATAAAAAGAAGTAAACAAAGAAAATAAAGGGGGGGAAGGGAAAGAAAATTCACAGCAACAATGCTCTTCTCAGTATGTGAGAGGTACCAGTTAAGACAATCTTTTGCACTTCCTGCATGGATGGTAAACCAGGGATCATTCTTGAATAATTTTCAGTTCCTTTATTTATTCATTTATTATTATTATTGTTCAGTAGTTTTATTTTTATAACGTGCTTTCACTTCACTACTGAGCGCAGCTCTGTGCGCCTTGGGTATGTGCTTGGGTATGCCCAAGGCGCATTATTATTATTATTATTATTATTATTATTATTATACATACATGCATACATACATACATACATGCAACTCATATAAAATAGGATCTAATATATCTATTTGTTTTGTTTTTGTTATTTTATATTCATTTCATATTTTTCATATTTACCTTTTATATCCCTGGGAAAAAAAAAACATATTCAAACATGAGATCTTTTTGAAAACCTTTTTTTTTGTTTTTTACTTGAACTATTTCTACTTGCAGTTAATCACAGCACCAAGTTTCCTGCTTATGAACGTGTGATTTTGACTGATGGTCAGTTTGAGTTTTCATATTTCCTAACATCTTTTATTTAAATTTATCTGTTATTTTCAACCGTCTCTCCTCAAACATTCTCAGTCAATCCATTTCAATCCCTAGTATCACCTGTATGCCACCATACTTTATCCATCTTGAAGTTCTGCACTTAGCTCTGTGCTCTCTGTTGTTATTCCCCAGAATATCAATCCTCTGGAATTCTCTCTCTTTCTCTGCAGCTGTCATCTTGCACCTGTTCAGCAGGACCGTTAACTTACATCAATCTCACCAGCCTTGGAAAACTTACTATGGCTATCCACACAACCTTTTCCAGCTTTGTCAAAATATGACAATAAATTGAATTATGGAAAAATTTATATTTATTAGATTTTAAAAAAAAGGTTTTTTTTTTACTATTTTATCTCAATATGATTTAAAAAAAAGAAAATGCGATTGCTATTCATTATTTTCTGTTATTAGATTAGTGGCTTATTTGATTTCTAGATCTTAAATACCTTTATCATAACTTGTACAAATTAGATAGCATCTTAATATCTTTTTTTCTTTCTTTTATTTTTTGGTTATACAATTAGGAAGCTTGTCGTACGAAAGTGAAAGTAATCGGTTCTGTTACTCATTTTTATGATCTTATTAAAGGAAAATATGAGATTTCTGTAGAAAATGTCTCAAGGGACAGGGAGTGGAGTGGGGTGTATGTTTTTACGAGAAGCACAAATCAGGCGATAATAATGGATACTATTTAGTCAGCGTGAAGAGAGATTGGTAGGACAATGATTGCGTGTTTAATATCGATTTTGTTTTTGTTGTTGCCGCTGCTGCTGCTGCTGCTGTTTAGCCCCAGGTCAGCGTTAAGATTGATCTAACAACGTATGATCTAATGTGTTACAGCTGCAATCATCATTAGATTTTCTCTTCTTTTTTTGCTTTTTTTTTTTTTTTTACCTTTGATTTAGTGTATATAGAACTATATTATCTCCAAAGTGTCTCTAACCCAAACCAGTCTTTGAACGCAATAGAGGAGATTTATGTCCAAAGGTAGTCCAGCTTTGATCTTCATGTTTTAGGAGTATCTAGAACTGTATTATGCATTGTATTCTGGTCTTTCCTGTTTAACCCTTCTGCTGCAGAAAATAGTTTTACATACCAATCTATCATTTGTTGAGGAATGTCATGTTTGAAACTAGTTTTTATTGAGATATGCCAAGTATATTGACTTGCAGTAAAATATCAATTCTATTTTTTGGCAGATATTTAACATCATTATTGAAATAAACATGATATTTAATTATGCAATTAAAGGGTTAAGACAATGGGTATAGGGTTTGAGGGAGATTTGACTTATTTTTAGTAGCTGTGTGATCAAGAAGCTTTATATTTGGGGAGATTTGGCTGTTATTCTGACAAGTTATGCAACCAAATTAAAGCTGCTTCATTTTGATGTGATTTGAGGTAGACTTGGCTGCCACTTCAAGTAGGTTGAGTGATGATATAGTGGTTCTCAAACTTGTTTTTTTTTTTAACTATCACTCCTTTTCTTTCATTATTACTCTTCACTGCCCCTCTACCATGATTCAACATATTTAAATACACTATAATAATCTGCAGCCAGCAGGTCAGTCTTGAGCCGTCATTAACTGACTATTGGCACATAAGAAGTGACAGTAGTAGTGTGTGATAAGAAGAAAATTTGACTCAGGTAAAGCTGTGTGGTAAGGTGGCGAGCTGGCAGAAATGTTAGCATGCTGGGAAAATTGCTTAGTGGTATTTTGTCTGCCGTTACGTTCTGAGTTCAAATTTCGCCGAGGTCGACTTTGCCTTTCATCCTTTCAGGGTCGATAAATTAAGTACCAGTTACGCACTGGGTTCGATGTAATCAACTTAATCCCTTTGTCTGTCCTTTTGTGTACCCTCTATGTTTAGCCTCTTGTGGGCAATAAAGAAATAAGAAGCTTGCTTCCCAACCTCATGGTTCCAGGTTCATTCTCACTGTGCCGCACCTAGGGCAAGTGTCTTCTTCCATGGCCTCAAGCCAACCAAAGCATTGTGAGTAGATTTGGTAGAAAGAAACTGAGAGAAGCCCATTGTGTGTGTCTTTGTGTCTGCATTTGTTCCACCACCACCACTTGATTATTGGTGTTGGTGTGTTTATGTCCCCTAAGTACCAGGCTTGAAAGATAAAGCACTGGGGTCAATATATTCAACTAAAATTTTTAAAGGTGCAGCACGACCACAGTCTAATGACTGAAATGAATAAAAAATAAAAGAACTATTTCTCTCAGTTCTAGGAACTAAACAAAGGATCCCTCTTTGATCCATAAAACACCCACTTTGGCTCCTGCAGTTCACCATGTCTCATAAAACTCCTTTATTATTTCCTAAAATTCCTTTATTATCATGTCAAGTTCCCTTGTCTCATCACATGAAACTCCTTATATCTCTTGTCAAGTGTCCTCGCTCAATTACGCTCATATCTTTTCCCTATCAAACAAAAGGTGAAACCGTTGCACTTGAGAAATGAATCCATGATGTTTTCGTTATGTTTTTCAATAGGAGTTTCGCTCTTTTTTGTCCCATGACACTCAACCTCAATATTTCACAGAATTTCATAATTTCTTTTGTTTGGTATTTAGCGAATTTATAATATTAATTATAAATTCATTAAACAAAATAATTAAAGAATCTCATTTGTTTCCTTTGTTGATCGTCAAATTTCTCCTCGTTCTGTTTTAGCTCTTTGTTTCTTTTATTTATTTTAAATTTCCATTTTTTTTTTCTTTCTTTCAGACATTTTAACAATTCAGAATTTTACTGAATTATATTATTTTTTTTCTCTCTTGAACTTTTACACTTGGAATCTCAAACTTTAATTTAAATTTACAAAAAATTATGTGAAATTCTTTTATTTTTTGCACTTTAGTTATTTTTCATTTATTTTAAATGAAATCTTATTTACTATTTTGTAATGGCTTTTTCCTTTTCTTTTTTTTTTTTTTTTTGCGGTGTGCTTAGAAAATGAAAGTATATTTACATTTCTGTTTCTCACACTATCAACTCACAAACATTAATTTCTCTATGCCAGTTTAAATAAATACTCACCAGAAAATTTCTCTTTCTATTTTGCAGTGGGTTATGTACGTCCAGTGGTTATTTTTGGTGCAGTCGCTGATATTGCCAAAGACCGCCTTCTTCAAGACTTACCCGAGAAGTTTGATTCTCCTCGTATGTTTGTCTGAAATTTCTTGCCTTTTTGTATACTCTTTAACCTTTTCTTGATCAGATTTCTAATAAAATACACTGCCCGTATTCCAATTAATTCTAGAAATTATAAAGAATTTAGAGAAATTTAACAA
>NC_069003.1:32616517-32620487 GCF_001194135.2 Octopus bimaculoides
TTTAATTATTCATTTAGTGTCTGGGTAATAACAAAATGTTATTGCCTTAGATTGATTTAATTTAAATTTCAACACTTTAAAATGAAATTTTTCCATCATAGCACAGAGGTGGTCTTAGGTTGGTACACTAAAAGGGTTTAGCTTTTCACTGAACAACTATGTAGGGAAGCAATTAGCATTCTTGGTTACAAAATATTTCTGAAAGGGCCACCCACAAAGATAAAAGCTTTTACTTCTTAAATCTTTTTTTTTTTCTTTTTACTTGCTTCTGTCATTTGGCCATGCTGGGGCACCACCTTGAAGTGCTCAGTTGAAAAGATCCCCCCCCCCCACTCCCAGTACTAATCTTTTAAGTTTATGCTATCAGGCTCTTTTGCCTAACTGCTGAGTTACTGGGACATAAACAAACCAACAATGGTTGTCAAGTGATGTGATGGGTATCTCTCCAGGTCAAATCACTTCTCTGCATTGAGAGGTCACAGCTCAGGTACCATGGATATGTGATTAGAATGCCACTGGAAACAATTGCAAGATGATTGGATAATATCCATGGTCTCATTTGGTCATTGGTCATGCTTGGGAATCCAGCTGAAATGGCCAATAATGGTTATTTCTCCCAGGAATTGTGGGAGAAGATGGATAGATGGAAATTGTATGGATGCTCATTGGTTGGATTTTACCAATACAGTATTGTTACACTGATTCAGTCTGAGAATCATTAATGATATACATATCTGCCACCAACATTATCAAAACTAATGCAGGATCAATCATCATCGTGTGTGTCTGTGCATGTGTGCGCATGCACTTTTGTGTCCCTAGATTATTTTGTTCCCTCTGATGACAATATGCTCCCTATTTTCGTTAACAGAGAAGAGTGGTCATGAAGATGACGGTAGGAAAAACCGAACAGGTGTTGTGAAACTTAGTGCTATTAATGGTGTTATGACTCAGGTAAGGAATTTTTAATTTCTTGAAAATATTTAATTTATTAACACCCAGACCATCTGAAAAAAGTTCAGGACTAAATGTCATTAAGTCCCCCAATATATATATATCATCATCATCATCGTTTAACGTCCGCTTTCCATGCTAGCATGAGTTGGACGATTTGGCTGAGGACTGGTGAAACCAGATGGCTACACCAAGCTCCAATCTGATTTGGCAGAGTTTCTACAGCTGGATGCCCTTCCTAATGCCAACCACTATATATATATATATATATATATCAATCATCCAAGAATGTGTTCACTCTATCTTATGAACCTCACTCTACTTTAAAATAAAGCATATATGCATTTAAAGACATATTTATGTATATATGTACATACACACACACACACACACACACACATACATGTATAAATGCATACGTATTCATTTGCTTGCTTTATGCCTGTTTTCTATGCCGGCATAGGTTGGACCGATGCTTATCTGAGGCAGTATTTTATAGTTGGATGCTTTTCCTGTCCCTTACCCTTATCTGCTTTTCAGGAAAGGGATTTGAAAGTGCAGAGCTACAGGAGGGAATGTGTCTGTGGGAATGAGCATGTATGTGAACATATGTCTGTTAATTTATGTGTGTGACTACTGTATGCCTGTGTGTTTATGATTTTATTGTCTTGTATTGATTTTTTTTTTCACCATCTCCAGAATAAACACTGTCTGTTGGATATTACTCCTGATTCAGTTGAAAAGCTCAACTTTGCACAATATTACCCTTTGGTAATTTTTGTGGCATCAGAGACGAAGGCTGCTATGAAAGATGTTCGTTCACGGTGGGCCAAAAACTCAAGCAAGAACTTGAAAAAGCTCTACGAAGAATCGATGAAATTAGAAAAGTTCTACAGTTATTTATTTACAGGTAATTAATGTTTTATCATAGTTACAAGGATTTTAGGAGATCTTTTGTCAGTGGTGAAAGTGGCTGGTCCTCTGAGATTTGTTGGAGAAAAGAAAGAAATTATTTCAGACAAGTGGACTATTTTAAATGCTCCTGTGAGTCATCTGATGGTGCTATTAAAATGGACACTGGGTTTACTTTAGCACCCAAGAGCAACAACAATTCTCCAAAGAACTTCTACATAGGCACAGGTGGTGTGGTGTGATGTGAGCAAGATTTGGTTGCAATTACAGGCAAATTAAGTGACTCTCGTTAGTTCTCTATATTACAGTAAATCAGTTCTGTGATTACAAGTTTGTCCTTAATTCTCATGTGACTTGATCTGGTGTCATATGTTAAGAATGATATGATTAAATCATGGAAGACTAATTTTAGCTCTTTGAAATGCACAGACACATTTATATTCACTTTTATTTTGTTTTGTGGTAAAATCATGGGATGCCAGTGTTTCTCCTTTCTCTACTCACTGTCTTCGGCACTTGACATTTTTATAGATAACCCATTTCTTGGTCCAAAAAAAGGTTCTAACTGTAATTCCTGGCATAGAAATTGAATTTTTCAGACCAAAATTTACAGCCAATAAAGGTAACTTGACTGATATACCGAGAGAACTTTGAAGGATGAAAAGTTCTGAGTGAAATGCAACAGGATTTGAAAAGATAGTGATGTTTGAACATTTACGCTATATACTATGTTGGCTTGTATGCCAGAGAAGTATTGCACCTAGTCCATATTATCTAAGTGTGCACCTATTCCATATTATCTAATATGGTTTTTTTTCTTTTAAGATGGCAAGGTTTGATTTGAGAAAGTTTTGACTGCTATTTCTAACAGGACAAGCAACTATGTAGAGAAGTTGCTCCCTCGTTCACTTATATGATCATGATGCTGACACTTGTAATCCTATCTATTTCATTGAATTACTCCTTTAATTTTGCTAAGTAACTATTAATTGTATTCCAACAGGTACAATTATCCATAATAGCAGTGATAGTTGGTATCGTAAATTGAAAGAAATGATTGACTTCCAGCAAAAGCAACAAATATGGATATCAGAAAAACCGGTCTGTTATTATTCCAATCTTTTCCTTTTCTTGATATCGTCAGCATTTAATGTCTCTTTTGTCTAACCAACGCTTTACAATTCAACTCTTCCACTGCTCTATTAGGAAAAAAAAAAAAAAGGAAATCTTATTGAGAACCCAAATAGTAGATATATAGTTAAAAATACAAATACAAAAATACAAATAGATAATAAATTAATTAATATATAAAAATACAAATTGATTAATTAATCAATAAAAAAATTAATAAAGATATTAATTTCCATCTCTTGTCGTGTTTTCAGCTGACAGATTCTAAGCATGATGATTTCTTGTTTCCAATGTCAACCCGACTCAGTATGGTGGCCTCACCTGAGACAGAACAAGCGCTAAATCGTCCCGTTGATGACATTGATACGTTACCTATTAAAACAGCTCCACTCATGCGCTCCTCTTCAGACCCCAGCATAGCAACAATTGATAGAATTCCAGCCATAGCGACATACCCTTCACCCCCAAACTACAAACGAAAAGTAAGTACATCTGTATGATTATTATCATTATTATTGTTATTGTTATTATTATTATTGTTATTATTATTATCATTATTATTATTATTATTGTGGTGGTGAGCCGCCAGGATCATTAGCATGCTGGGTAAAATGCTTCACAGCATTTCGTCCATCTTTACATTCTGAGTTCAAACTCTGCTGAGGTCAACTTTACTTTTCGTCCTTTTGGGGGTCGATAAATTAAGTGCCTATAGTAGAAAGGATTGTTGTTGTTATTATCATTATTATTACTATTATTCGCCGAGGTCGACTTTGCCTTTCATCCTTTCGGGGTCGATAAATTAAGTACCAGTTACGCACTGGGGTCGATGTAATCGACTTAATCCCTTTGTCTATCCTTGTTTGTCCCCTCTATATTCAGCCCCTTGTGGGCAATAAAAAAAAGAAATAATAAATTATTATTATTATTATTATTATTATTATTATTATTATTATTATTATTATTATTATTA
>NC_069003.1:32620497-32624641 GCF_001194135.2 Octopus bimaculoides
TCTCTCTCTCTTTCCTCCTCTTCTCTCTCTCTCTCTCTCTCTCTCTCTCTCTCTCTCTTTCTGTCCATTCTTCTCTCACCTTGCAGCACTTCACCCCTTCAACTTGAACTCCATCCTTATTTTATTGCTCTCTGCCTAAAACAATCAATATTCCTCTCCCTTTTGCTCTTCCTTTTTTTTTGTCTCTTTTCTTTCTCATTCTTCATCTTTACCATTCTCTCTGTTAATATCTCTGTATTCCTTCCATTCCTTCCTTCAATTACATTGTATCTGTCACTCCAAACATCACTTCTGACCAACAATTCATCTCCTCTCTTCTTATTCTTATTCTTTCACACTCCTAACCTCATTCTTCTCCAATTCCACTTCCTTTATCTCTCTCCAACTCCTCTTCTACACATTCTCAGAACGCTTCACTACTACCAGACTTTGATGTCCAAAGGACACGAAAATCTTTCTTCAATCTCCAATGAATGGTTTGGTCCAAAATGTCAGGAAATTCTTTTCCTAACAACATATAGGATATTTCCTTTCTTAAATATCATACTTTGCCTCTGTGCATTTGTGTGTGTGACTGTCATATTCTATAATTTCTCCATTTTTCTTCCACTATATTCCGTTCACGTTTCTTCTCTAACTCTACTTTTCTTAGGAGAACAGTATACCCCACACAAAAGAACCTACTTACTCAGACAGCCACCAATCACCCATCAGGTATAAAGAAGGTAAGCAACCCTGATAAATGTTCATATTTTTTTCCCATATAACTTACTCAGGTAACACTACTACAGGTAAAAATATTGATTTACTGGGAACTTTGATTGCAAAACCTTTTCAAATTCTTTCCCAACCAGGAGTGGTCACCTTGGTCAACATTCTCTAAATTCAACAAATATTAAGTTTATTTAAATAATTAAATAAAATACAGGTATCTGTATATTTGTATAAATGCTACATGCATATTAATGCTGTTGCACAGTGCAAGATACTAGTCTCTGCAAGGTATCAGTAAACCAATCTGCCTGTCACAGCAATTTGAAGTTCCTGTTCAGAAACTAGTGCTGACTTTAAGATACATTATTTATATTTGACGGATATTTGTCCTCATCTTGTTTGTTGTTAACACAACGTTTTGGCTGATACACCCTCCAAGCCTTCATCAAGTGTCTTGGAGAAATTTCGAACCCAGGTTCGAAATTTCCCCAAGACACTTGATGAAGGCTGGAGGGTGTATCAGCCAAAACGTTGTGTTAACAACAAACAAGATGAGGACAAATATCCGTCAAATGTAAATAATGTAAATAATGTACATAATTTCTCATCTTTTAAATATAGAACTGTATAGACTTTAAGATGTTCTGGACCATTGCTGTTCAGAAATTGAGTGTTGTAGTTGTATTTTCTCTCATGCTTGTTTTAACAGACTTTAATCGTTGTTTTTCCTGTGTTATATCCCATATATTGCGTTCAGAAAAAGAAAAAAGAAAGAAAAAGAAAAAGGAAATTCAATTCCTGCTCAGTTTATTTGCAGAATATATTCAGACAAATAACCATTTTCTTGAATTGTTCTGTTTCATTTGTGTATATATACATCCAGATTCTTTTTGTTTTGACTTTTCTGCACATGGAATTTATCATTATATAAAAAGGTAATTATTTTGACATGTGATGAATGGCACGCCATGCACCTGTACAGGGAATGTTGATTTGATGGAGGCAGTGAACTTACATACAGCAGAAACATTCATTTGATCACTATAAACAAATCATCTGTGCAGGTTGTTCAGTAAGAATTTTCAGAATCATCTTTCTCTGACTTGAGAGACTAACAAAATAACCGAAAATAGAAAAAAAGTAATGAGGTGTGTATATAATATATATAAATAATGGTGGAGAAAAAAACTTTCGTACATCTGGTCATTCTATCTGTAGATGTATTTAGATTCCTTATTTTCTTTATTCTTGTTTTACTGGTTTCAGTCATTGGACTGCGACCGTACAGGATCAAATTACCCCTCAAAATATATCATGCTAGTACTTATTTTATCATTCTTTATTTCTTGAACTACTCTTCAACATAATTTAGACACAGCACCAGTTCATGATAGTAAACTGTTGTGAAGAAAGACATGCACACATGTATGCATGTGTGCATCCAACAAGCTTCTGCATTTTTGTTTTGCTTCTTTTTTTTATATATTATAAATTACATTGGTTTTTGTTTTTATGCTTTTTTTTCTTTTTTTCTCTTATTTTCTACAAATATCCTGATATATATAATTATTATCATCTTCCCCATTTAACTTCCCTGTTCCATGCTGGCATGGGTTGGATGGTTTAACGGTATCCAATGGGTCCAAGGCTGCATCATGTTCCAAGGTCTGCTCTGGCTTGGTTTCTATTGCTGGATACCCTTCCTAATACCGACCACTTTACATCATGTGCCAGGTGCTTGTTTCCATGGCACCAGCACTAGTGTAGTTACCATGCAACTTACAAAACTACAACCCCCATTGATTGAGTAGGGGTTACAGTACAGAGGTGAGGGAGAGGGAAACGGTTTTATGCTCAGAGATGAGGGGTAAAGCTGGAAGTAAATGAGAGAGATGTGGTGGGAGAGGTTGCAAAGATGTTACAGAAAGAGAGAGGGAAGCAGGTTTAGTTGGAGGGATGTATGATGGTGGAGATGGATAGATAATTTGGTGGCGGCTTAAGAGGGTGTTCAATGTAAAATGTGAGAGGAGAGGACAGTATTAAGATTGAACAATGGATATCAAGTGAAAGGGGCTCTGGGTAGGAAGAAAGATAAGTGGTTTCAGGAAAACCCATGAAGTATGCAGTCCTACTCACATTTAATTACAGTAGCAGAATACTGTAGACAGAGAGAGAGAGATGATGGATGGGGGATCCCTTGAGGAGAAAATTGGATGAGCGACCTAGTTGTGCATATATGCATTCACTTTGCTGACATGGAGGGGTCTTGTTGAGAATCCCATATTGCCAGTCATCCTTGTCCTTTGTCATCTCCTCCATGAGGTTCAAAGTCCTGAGGTCAGTGTTTACCACTTTGTCCCATTTCTTCCTGGGTTTACCTCTTCTGCAAGCTCCATCCAACTTAAGGGATCAGTTGTTTTCATCCATATGCACCATCACAGTGCAATCTTCTTTTTTTGCATAGTACATCTGATTGCTCAGTTTTTCTCTTGACACATTTGTACTTTGCCATTCATACACAATTAATAATGATACATAATTGATTTACTCTCTTCAAAGTCTTGAGTGTTTTCAAAATTAATTGAAAAATAGTATATTTTGTTCCAAATATAGCCGTGGATGTTTTGATCAAAGACACTCCTACAATATCTAAAATGGCAAAAGGGGATTAAATTCATATTAGTTAAATAAATATTTCTTTTAACTTTCTATTTTGTTTTTAATCAATTTTCCATTTTAATTTGATTTCATTTCATTTTTGTTGATTTAAAAAAAAAATTGTTTTATTTTTGTTCAATTATTTTTTTTTATTGATTTTTGTTTCAAATTTTGTAATTCATTTTTTAGATTACAGTAGTCTTCCCGAGGACCGTTATTATCCGTCTTATTATGCTCAGAACCACTCAAGAGAGTGGTCTAACCATAGCAGGTCAAACATTGACCCTTATGCTACTTTTACCCCTAGTGAACGATTACGCTCTCAGCAGGCAGAAGATGGTAAGGAGCACAGTTGATTTACCGGCCTGTTTTCATATTGATATATTCTATATGTATTGACACCACCTGTTTGTATTTCATATATCTACATTATCTATCTTTTTAGCTTGCTGTCATATATATAACATACAATATATATGTGTGTGTGTGTGTGTGTGTGTGTATATATATATATATATATAACATAATAGGGTAAAAATTTGATATTAATTAATATCAATTTAATACCAGGAAACCAGCACATTAAAAGAATCAGAAGGTTCAGAACAAATTTTCTGAGATCCTAAAAGGATTATAGTACTTGTGTATATAAAAGAGGCCACTAAAGTGGACAGTTAATGTGCTAGAAAAAGATCACTTCTTTCTTTGAGAATTTTTTAAGTGATCTTTTTCTAGCACATTAACTGTCCACTTTAGTGGCCTCTTTTATATA
>NC_069003.1:32625548-32632906 GCF_001194135.2 Octopus bimaculoides
ATTCTTTCATCTTTTTTTGATATTTTGTTCTCTTTATTTAATTTTCCTTTTATATAGGTACAGGCATGATTGTGTGGTTATGAGGTTCACTTCTCAACCACATGGTTCTGAGTTCAGTCTTACCGCATGGTACCTTGGGCAAGTGCCTTCTGCTATAGCTCCCAGGTCAAGCAAAGCCATGTGAATGGATTTTGTAGATGGGAACTGAAGGAAGCTTGTTGTATATGTGTGTGTGTGTGTGTGTGTGTGTGTGTGTGTGTGTGTGTGTTAGTTACTTTCTCTTTGCCTTGATTTCATGTGATAGTTGTAAATGAGTTTCAGTGTCATACAAGTGGTGTCCTTTGTTTCCAACCTTAAGTGAAAACATGTCTAGTCATTGGGAAAATATTACCTTATTTCGAAACAGGTGAGGGTTGGTATCAAGAAGGGCATCCAGCCATAGAAAATCTGCCTCAACAAGTTCCCTCTGATCCATGTGAGCATGAAAGAATGGAAGTTAAGGCTCTGCTCATTTTAATTGATGTGACCAGCATGTTGCTCTGGTCAGCATGTCAATCCATCCGACAATGGAGCCCCGTGACAAAAGTATCTCACCCAGCATCCTAACAATTTCACCAATCCTCCACTGTAGATTGAGGGTTCATTTATCAACCCTAGAAAGATAAACGGCAAAGTTGACCTTGGTGGAATTTGAACTCAGGGAACAGGGAGCCGGAACAAATACTGCAAGATATTCTGACACTCTAATGATGATTCTGATTCTACCAACTCACCAGGTTCCATTAATCCTTTGCCAGTCCAGGACATATTTACATATTTCTTTTGTGTCCATGTATGAATATTATGCACATTCCTAATTTTTTTTCAACAACCAGAATATCTTTGGACTTATGGAAAGGAAAGCTTTATATTATTCTGAACATAAAAGGTGACAGAATTGTTAGCATGCTGGGTAAAATGCTTTGCCTTTTATTCTTTTGGTGACACCAAAATAAGTACCAGTTGAACACTGGGATCAATTTAACCAACTTAGCCCCTCTGCCAAAATTTGAAATTATTATTCAGAACATATGAAACAAGGGCTCACTAAAAGTATGAAAACAAGCATGGATGTTTAGGGCAAAAGGTTAAACAAGGTCAATTGAATAAATTTGTTTCATTTATTTTTACAGATTTACAATGATTCATCTTCATATAGCAGTGATTCATACAGTCGGTATACATCTAATCCTGCTAACAAACACGATGACAGCAAGCTTCAAGAAAAATTTGGTTCATTGTTTAATGCAAAGCGTATTGATCGGAATACCTCATCGCATGACCCATATCGCTTCACTCGCAGCACAGCAAATCCGGTCAGCACCATCAATGTAGATAAAGCAAAATTATCAGACCTATCCGCCAAGTATCGGTAAGGAACCGAACCATTTTTCTCTGTCATCTCAAAAACTAACACCAAAAATAAGGAAAGTAGCTTAAGGGAACTAGACATGTGCAGTTCATTGCAACAGCTTTCATTGCAATCATTATCTATAGACTACAGTTTGTACTTTTGTGTAGCACAATGACTGGTGCAACACATTCTGCTGTCTGTCATTACTTGCCTAAGAGTTCATCAGTAGTCACAACACCACTGTTCTCCATCTAGACCATGACCATGGTTTTAGAAGTATGTTCCTGGTTCATCCTCTCCATGTCTTGGCTAGTGAGTAACATTGAGCATTGCAGACCAGTGTCCGGCAAGCAGTAACCATCTTTCTGTTACGTTGTTGACAGTTACCTTTATTGATAATGCATTTTATGAAACATGAAAGCAATTCATAAATATCCAACTGAACGTTTCAAATTGAATTAAAATTAATGAATTTATCTAATTTTAAAGATATAATTGATAAGATATCTATTCTTTGTATTTTCTTTTCTTTCATTTTAATTTGAAGTATTTGAAATTATTAGTTTAAACAATATCATTCACTTTTGTATTCCTTATGTAATAATGTATTTTGCTATGGAAACAAACTACCTCAATCAAAAAATTACTTTACATGTTTCATATTTTGTCTTTTAAACCTATTCTTTAGAATTTGATAATTAAATTTTTAGCTTTTTTTATTTTTGCTGCTGCTAATTGTTGCAATTTAGAATCCAAGCATAGGAAAATCTTGTTTATTTCATTTGTGTTAATGTTTACTTTGTATATATCGTCTACAAATTGTGCAAATGACTCATTTAACTCTTTAGCATTTAAACCGATTGTATGCTGCCCAAATATTCTACCTGTTTCATGTTCAAACCAGCCAGATCTGGCCTCTCACACCTGCCCTACAATGTCGTTGTAAAAACAAACAATTATATCATTGAAATCCCAGAGCTATGAGATAATGCACAATTAATTCAAAACAATGTGAATAAAGCTTTACATTTGACAGAATATTTTGAATGCTAAAGGGTTAAAGAAACTGAATAAATCTAGTTTTATTGAACTCTGACTTGTAATACAATGTTTTTTGTTGTTCCTATCCCCTCCTGCCTCCAGCTGATTCTCCAGACTTTTATTTTTCCCCATGTTTTTCCCTATATATACATAATTCCATTTTTCTTCTTTTTTTGTTATTTTTGAAAAAAAGATAAAAAGAAATACTTATTCGTTTTTGGAAATTTAATTATGATATGTGGATAAGGTTATTTATAAAATAAATTTTCAATAAAAATGATTACGATGTAAGAAGAAATCAAAGTTTAGAAGGAGAAAAAAAATTAGGGAAATTTAAGGTACCATATTTTTAAGTACTTTCAATGCCGCTTGTATTAGTCAATAGCAATTAGAAAAATAGGAAAGCAAATCGGCCAGTTAAGTGAAAATTGATTTTGAAAGGTTTAGACTAGCTACGGGCAACCTCTTTCAAGAAGCAGGTCACATGAGACATGGTGCATCATCAGGTGGGCCATACAACTGAAAAGAATCAAAGTAATGTTTAGTTAGGTGTGCCATTTAGAAAGTCCTGTGAGTCACAGGTTACCTGTGACTGGTTCAGACTTTCAAAGAGCTTAAATCAACAAAGCTCAATTTAAAGAAACAGAAACATTATGAGCAAAGACTGGCTTGGAGAATGAAGTGTATGTTTAGCAATTTCTCTAATTCCTTTAATTGGTTTATAACATGGAATCAAAGAATATTTTTAAATATTTCTGTGAAAATGTTGTATTAACTGATATAACCTTTGAATTGAATATCAAGCATACAACTATGATAATTGGAAATAACTAGAATAGTTTAAAAAACAACTAAATGTAATTAGAATAACAGAAAATTAATTATGAGATTGCAGAAAAGTCATGATAGTCATTTAAAATATACACACTAAACAATGATGATGATGATATAGTGTTATACTCACTTTTGTTTTATTTTGGAATTGCATATTATAATATGAGAAAAAATTTATTGAATGTCTACAGCTAGGTCACAGACATACTTCTATTGCAAGTGTTCCTTCCTTCTGCAGGTCCTCAACTTCTGATAGAGACATGTGGATATGAGGGCCATTGTGACATATGGCATGTCTTGGTCATTTTAACCCTTCTGTTACCATATTTCTGTTCAAACACACTGTTGTTGTTTCAATAAATTTTGAAACTAATAAAGAAATTAGTAAAATAACATGTTCATCATTAAGCTGGTGTTTGGAACATAAATGGAAGTTTTTGATTTAGATAATTTAAAACAGAAAGTTTGTATCATAGGACCAGGGGTTGTCTTAAGCAGACTGGTATCAAAAGGGTTAAATCTGGTAGAGTATATCCCTCTCCAGATCTGAACAGAGCCAACTCTGTCCAACACTGATAAATCTACAAGGTTGCCATTTGTACTGCTTCTAATAGCAATCAGCTCTTGACCAGTTAGTATAGACTTAGATCGATCTTTAAGTACTTGTTCAAAAAAACTGGATATGAATAAAGAACAGGCTTTCAAACTGAAGAACTAATGGAATAACTGAATATCCTTCTTAGTTTATAAAAAAACTGGTCAGTTACTGATTTCCAACAGATTTTATGAAGCTTTGTCTATGATTATAGAAGTAATAAAAAAGACTATTTCACACTTTGCAGTACATAATATTATCAAGAAATAAAACAAAAGTAAACATAGATATGTGTGTATGTTTTTGGTGAAGTGGTTAGAGTTTTGCATTCATGATTGCAAGATCGTGGTTTCAAATCCCAGACCAGATAGTGCATTGTGTTCTTTTGCAAAACACTTCATTTCATGTTGCTTTCAGTCCAGTCAGCTGTAAATGAGTGACTCTGTGATGGACTGGTGTCCTGTACAGGGGTAAATGATGTGATCTCTGTCACTCATACCCCATGGAAACTGGGTAATCAGTTCTATGAGTCCTAGGGTGACTCAAAGCAGTACTTAGTTGTGCATGTTTTAGATGGTATTTTTCCACAATGTAATATTGTTTCAAGTACACCTGAGCATTGTATACAAGAAGTTCATTTTATATATATATATATATATATATATATATATATATATATATATATATATATATATATATATATATATGTATATGTATACATACATACTGGATATTGTGTCTTTTAGATTTCAGCATACCAAACCATCAAGCATGGGAAACATTGATTACAAATCAAGTCATTTGCAAAGCAAATTTGGGTTTGATGTAGTTTAATTAGCATTTAGAAAATTAGAAAAAACATTATCCCAAAAAATTCATAAGATATTTTAATGGGCGTAATGGTTATATAATTTGTATGGCTCAGCAGAAAGCAGGATGTAGGGAGAAGTTAAAAAAATGTAGGAAACCTTAACATCTAATTATATTTGTCATTTTCATGGCTAAAATGACTTCTCTTTCTACAGTAAAGAAGAAGGAAAAAACAAAGTTGGAGCCAGGTCCAACTCCTCTATAGATCATATGCAGGATGATTTTACATTAGACAAGAGGGGTAAAGGGACATCTTCCAACAAAACAACAGGCAAAAAAGAACCACCTCCAGTCCCTATAAAAACATACACAATGAGAGACCGAGGGATTGAACCTGATGATAAACAATTGAGAAATTATGAAACTGCCAGTCGGTAAGGAACATAAGTAAAAAAAAGATAGTATGTTTATATGTGTATGATGATGTGTGTGCATGTGTATGTGTTCTGTAACTGTTGTGATGGAGAGAGAGATGGCCAAAGGGATAAGAATTTTGCTTTGCCATCACAATATTCACAGGTTGATTCCCATTGTACTATATCCTTAGACAAGGATGCACCCCATACAACCATAGCCTCTGGTCAACTCTGACTGACAAAATAACATCTCATCTATGAGAAGAGAATGATATTTCAGCTTATGACTAATAACATTAGCAGTTCAACTATGCTATGACATAAGATAATATAACATTATATCTCAGTTATGATGATGACGACATCTCAGCTATGACAGAAGACAACATGTTAAATCTAAGCTACTGGTTATGATTATGATGTTTCAGCTATAGCAGATGACGACATGTTACACCTAAGCTGTATATGAGACAATACAACATTTTATACCAATTCTCTAACAGCTCTGTTCTATGACAGATATACAGCACCCTGTAAGACAAGGGGCAGTGACTTGATTTGATATATCATCAGCTTTTTAGAGCCAACATAGGGGCTTCTATGTCAGTGGTTCTCAACCAGGGTCCATAGAAGGTTTTTATTGTTAAAATATATGTGCAATAAACTGGTTATACTTCTGCAGTGCACAAAATATTTTAACAACATTTTTATACAATTCCTTATAATATTTAATTATAAAAATATAATAATAGGATTTTTTTTAACATCAAATGGCTATGTGGGTCCATCCAAGTGAAATAGAAATCAAAGTTTAAAAATGGTTGAGAACCACCGATCTGTATGATCATTGGACTGGCTAGAAAAGCTACCAAATTTCCCTTAAATCATGCTGCATTGCCTTAAAAAATGGAAGCGCACATCACTAATGAAAGTCTATATATATACACTGTCTGAGTAAAAGCTGAAATGGTCAAGTTTGACTCAGATACCTCATGGATCTAATTGATTTGGGCTAACCTGGGGCAGAACAACATCAGCAATGATTGACTTCTTAACAGATTTTAACAGCTTGTAGCATATCAGGACCTGTGTTCTTGGCTTTCGTTATGATCTGGAGATTAGATGAACAGGATAACATTCCTGTTGTCATATAACTCCAGGTTAGCTCTGAATGAGCATTCATATGATCAAAAACATTCCTTTTTCTCCACAACCCCTGCCCCATGATAGCTAAGTTTTTATTAGTTAATTTGTAAAGGCGATGAACTGGAAGAATCGTTAGCACACCGGACAAAATGCTTAATGGCATTTTATCTGTCTTTGTGTTCTGAGTTCAAATTCCACCGAAATCGACTTTATCTTTCATCTTTTTAGGGTTGACACAATAAATACCAGTTGTGCACTGGGGTTGATGTAATCGACTTACCTGCTCCCCCAGTTTCAAACCTTGTGCCTGTAGTAAAAAGAATATTATTCAATTTGTCCTTCTTTGTTTAATATAGTGGGAATGTGCTTCCAGAGAGGTTTGGCTGTTATTTCTAGCAGGTCAGGGGGCCATGATTAGCTTGTTTGGAATAACCTTTGTTTATAGGTATGTCTGTTCTGTCAGGGTTGACCTGGGGGCAGGGATGAGGCTAAATAATAAAAATAACATTGCCATCAACCTGTGTGTGTGTGCATGTGCATGTATGGGTGCACATGCTTGTGTGTGTGTATGTGTGTGTGTGTGTAAGACAGAGAGGGTCTTTAAATTGCTCGACTATATTAGAACTAACTAATGCTTCCCTAAAACATATGCCATAATCTCATAATCCAAATGTCATTAATATCTAAATTTAAAAGCTTAGTGCTAACCACACATAGTCTAACTAACAATGCTAATTAATTGGTCATTACATAAAGAGATTTTAGAAACAAATAAATGAAGTTCTCTTTTTCTATCTTCTGCCCTTTTATCTTTCACTCTTTTACTTGCTAAATATTTCTTTTTTTCTTTCTTTTTTCTTTCCAATACCCTGCTTCTTTGTTGTTACCTTTCACCCCTTCTCATGTCATCCACTGTGTGCTTTTAACCCTTTTTGTTGTTTATTGTTCATTTATTGTTTTTATTTATTCTTTTATGGGTTTCAGTTGCGGGACTGCAACTATGCTGGGGACATAAGCTTTATAATTTTTCAATTTTTTTTTTGTTTTTGCTTACCATATTTTCTGGCATACAAGTTGACATAGTGTGTGTGTATATATATATATATATATATATATATATATA
>NC_069003.1:32632964-32633682 GCF_001194135.2 Octopus bimaculoides
TATATATATGTGTGTGTGTGTATATATAGTGTAAACATCCAAATATTATTGCTATCTTGCCAAATCCTGTTGCATTTCACATGGAATTTTATTCCTCTAAAGTCACCTTGGTGTTATAAGTCAACCTAGTTTTTTCTGCTATAAACTCAACTTCTATGCTGGAAAATATGTTGTGTGTGTGCGTATATATATATATATATATATATATATATATAAAAGACAGAAGGGTACAATTTGAAAGAGATTAAGCTGCAAGTTTTAATAAATCTAGTGACACTGTAGAAGTGTCTTTCATTAGCTCATAGTTGCATACAGTATTTTCCAGCATACAAGTCAACGTAGTTATATAATGTAAACATGTGGTGTAAACATTCAACCGTCATCACTGTCTTTCCAAATCCTGCTGCATTTCACATGGAAGTTTTGAGCCTCTAAATTCATCTTGCATTAAAATTTAATTCTGAAAAATTCAACTTGTATGCTAGAAAATACAGTATATTGACACCCCCAGATCTCATACTTTGTTTACTATTGATTCTGTCAACCTCAAAAGGGGGAACAGCAAAGTTGAACGGGCATAAAGAGATGCAAAGAAGACTGAGTACCATATCACAAGGTTTTTTTCCAATGCATAAATTACCATTCCATCCCAAATTTCTACTTATACACACACACACACACACACACACACACACACACACACACACACACACACACA
>NC_069003.1:32633816-32636316 GCF_001194135.2 Octopus bimaculoides
ATATATATATATATATATATAGTTTTAGGGAAAAGAACCAAGGTTCATGAACTCATCAATGAAAATCCAGTCATATATAGAAAAATTTAAATTTAATTTTAATTTTTAATAAATTGATTTTAATTGAGTTTTTACCTGTAATTTTGGATTTTCCCTAATACTATTATTATATATAATATATACATATATATATATATATATATATATATATATATACACAGGTACATATGTGTATGTATGTGTCTTTCTGTGTTCAACACACACACATATAAATTAATTGCTTGGATTTTAGATGCAAATGATATAAGCGGTGCTAAGCCTATGGCTCTTTAAGTAAATAAATGCACCCCACGTAAAAAAATTTTAAAGTATACTCATGAAAAGAGAATGCAAACCCATTTGATCACATAATATTCTAAACATGTAGAAAGATTATTATTTTTGTCATTAAGGGCTTCCCATTCCAACTGTGTTTCTTCATACATTGATGTCTGTTTGATTGTGTGACAGCACAATGATTTCAAAAGAGTAATTATGCATCCATTATCGATATCCTGCCAGCATTGAGTGGGATGCCCACTTTTAATGAAGTGATGAACAAGTTTAATGCATCCTTGGTCTCAATAAAGAGATGTGTCAAAGCAGTAAATTTCACAAAGATGGGATTTGGAAAGCAATAGGGATTCAAGGGCTTCCATTGATTATCAGACGAAAATTAACTTGCTTCAATGTCCCTTTAATGTGCTGCCTGAAGCTTCTAGAAGTAATTGATAATCAGGCCAATGATAAACTGAAAACCATGTTAGAATAGTCTTGGGGACATTTATGCATTTTGAATTTCCCTCTAAAAATGCCTCTGGTATGTTTTCAATCTTTATGAGTACTTACAAAGTCAACTTTGCTTTTCATCCTTTCCAGGTCCCTAAAATAATGTACCAGTCAAGAACTGGGGCTGATGGCATTAACTAACCCCTCTCTTCCTAAAATTACTGGTCTTTGAAACAATAACTATTATTATTGTTATTTCTATTATAGTTTCAGCTAAACTAACCAAGAAATATAAAGTTTCTTATGTAGAAAGACATGTTTCTTTTCTATTTTTTCTATCTGAATAAATACACACATAAACGCATGTGTGTGTGTGTCTAATATATATATATATATATATATATATATATATATATATATATATATATATATATATATATATATATATACATATATACATATATATATACATATATACATATATATATAAATTATTAAGGTGGCTATTTGCAATTAACAACGAAAGGTAAAAATATAGTCGTCACTAAGGTAACTGAGGGTGTTAACCAGCACCAGCGTTGCTAGAAATAAGAGTCAAAGCAACTCTTAGCCACATAACACACACACACACACTCACACACACAAACATGAACTCATGTCTATGTACATATAGATATATCCTTTTAGGAACTGTGAATCTTGAAGCAAATACTGCTATAGATAAAAAGCATTGCAGATATTGGTTTAAAAATCCTTTGGACAGAAAATGTTCACACGCTATTATTTAAAGGTTTATTTCTCTCAAGACTCTCGAGTCCAAAAATGAATTATTATTTCGTGTTCCCGAAGTTTCTAAATTCTTGATATCAACAATATATTTGTGCATGTGTGTGTGTGTGTATATATATATATATATATATATATATATATATATATATATATATATATATATATATACATACACACACCACACACACACACACATATATATATATATGAATTATTAAACATTTGTCTTTAATTCTACAGAACTTATAGTGGATGGGATTACAATCCAGCACAGCCTTATCGAGCTGACCACATGCGGCCCTCAATATCTACTCGGACTGAGCTGCACCTAGCCCACCGTTCTCAGCTTGACTCACAGCACGGAGGAATGGTATACGGTGGTCTTGAGCCAATTAAAGTGCACCTGAATGGGCCGTCGTCTTCCGTGCTCGCCTACAGTAACATGGACAGCCCTCAGTTAGTGAACGACATGAAGCACAAGGACAACTACCACCACACATCAGTGGCCACGGCTGCTCTTCTAACTGCCGACCCCGCTCATGAAAGTCCATACCGGGAGCATTTCCATAATGAGTCCAGATACAACGAAACTCGGACATTTTCAAACCATTCATACAAAGAAGCGCAAAACATGGATAACTACGCGGCACCTGATCAGATTTACATCAAATCGAATGATGTGAATAACTGTGGCCGGGATTCGATTTACGGCAGCCACATCAACCGACCGAGGTGAGATTAATATTACTGTTTGTGCGTGAGAAGCACCCGTTATTTCTGCCTTGCACACCCATTTTGCTAATGTACCATACTCCATACTTCTGTGGAAACTCACCACGATCGCTCATTAATTCTAATGACTGGATTTCTTGAGTTGTTTACTTGTATATTAATGATAATGATAATAATGACGAAGTTGATGATGACAACAACCACCAGAATT
>NC_069003.1:32637795-32638494 GCF_001194135.2 Octopus bimaculoides
ATATATATATATATAATATGAGCTGCTGCTGGCTAAAGCAGTGAAACTCAAATAAATAAACTTTGCAGTCTATTTAAATAAAACACCTTGCACAAAATAACAACGGCTCAGGGAAGTCCATACCTTGCCATGATGGGAAATACTAGCTGATGGCTTAGTCATGGTGCTGATATTTTAAAGAGGCTGACACTCTTTGTAGAGATTTATAAAATCTACTGCAGAAACTTATAAGAGAGAGGCTTATGACACTCATAAAGACTTAAGACATCCACTGTGGAAACTTATGACATCCACTGTGGAAACTTATGACATCCATTGTGGAAACTTATGACATCCATTGTGGAGATTTGTGACATCCTCAGTGGAGACTTACAACATTCAGTGTGATTACTTGTGACATCCACTATAGATATTTATCACATCCCTCCACTGTAAACACTTATGATATTCACTTTAGTAAGACTTATGATGTCAGCTTCTGAGAAAAGTTATAATAACTATGTAGAGCATTAAGAGATCAATTGTAAATTTGTTTTATCTTCTTTCTCTCTTTCATTCCTTCTCTTTTGTTTCTGTCGTCCTCCACCTCTTTTTTTATTTCACACTAAAATCAAAGTTGATTTTTAAAATTTTAATTAATCGTTGCAAAAAACATACACACACACACACACACACACTTTTTATTACATGCATATTTTT
>NC_069003.1:32639925-32643046 GCF_001194135.2 Octopus bimaculoides
AAAAAAAAAAAAAAAAAAGTTGTCATGGTCTTATTTGAAATCAATCAAAATATGTTGCTATCCTTGATAAAGCTGATCGCTATTGCATTCTGTAATGTCATATTTTATGAACAAAGACATCACACTACATTATTAATCTGAATACCTAGGTGGGCAAACCGGTAATGAATGCTTGTGGCTAGAAGCACAGGTGCAAGAAATCGGCACCAAAGATACATATATATATTAATCTGAATCTGCAGATTTGTCTGATCTATATATCACCAAGGTGGGAAAATGGACAGAAGAAAAAGTGATGTTTGTAGCTGCCAGTGTTGCTGCTGCTGCTGCTACTTATACTACTACTACTATGACAGTTTCCATTGCTACTACTGCTGTTGTTCATTTGTCCGTTTAATCACTTCAAACCACATCAAACACCACAGCTTCATTTCATTTCATTTAATTTTTTTTTTTTTTTTTTTTTTCAAAACCAGACTTTGAAAAAAAACTTTTATTCATTAACGTATGATTTAATCACTGTCATTATCAGATTCACTACCACTGCTACTACAACCATCTTAAAACAATTCTCATTATTGACATCATTCTCATTGTCGCCTTCATGAACATCATCTACTCTTTAAAAGGAGAAATAAATTGTTAGTGTTTGCTCTGAGGATTACAAACAAAGCAAAAAAAAAAAAACAGAAAGAAAAAGAAAAAAAGGAAAGAGAATACTGTGCCTGGACCCTGTACATATTTGGGGTTTTTAGTTTTTTTTGTTTTTTTTAATCCTCACCCCTTTTTCTTCAAAACTTTGTTTGTTACCAACAAACTTTTTATACTGGGCTTTGATTTTGATAGATTCCAATATTTGAAAGTCTGGTTCATTGTCATTAACTGTAGCACTTGGTAGTATATGAAAGTTTTTACTATTCCTGTTGATATTATTGATAATTATAACAACTACCACTACCACCACTATCACTTATACTAGTTTGGGTAATTTATAGACTTTACATTTGATTTTTAATTGAAGGTAAACCTTTTTTTTTTAACACAATTAATGAGATGACTAATGAGATAATATTCCATCTTTAGAGAGTGTATATTTACATCTATACTGTTTCAATTAGTTTGATCTTCCTTCATTATGTGTCTTTTCTCTCAATGCCTACACAGTACCCCAGACTGGATGCTTACATGGTACCCCAGACTGGATGCCTACATGGTATTCCAGACGAGTACAGGGTACCCCAGACTGGATACCTATATGGTACTCCAGAGTGGATGCCTACATGGTACCCCAGACTGAATACAGACATGGTACCCCTGATTGAATACCTACATGGTACCTCAGACTGGATGTCTACAGGGTACCCCAGACTGGATACTTGCATGGTACCCCAGATTGAATACAAACATGGTACCCCTGATTGGATACCTACATGGTACCCCAGACTGGTTGCTTACATGGTACCTCAGACTGAGTTCAAACTTAAGCATCTTTATTTCTAAACTATGGAGAACTGTCCAGAAAATTATAATTATTTCACTAACAAAATTTTCTCTTGGATATTTAAACATTTGTCTTAAAAAACACTAGCTACTTTAACAAATAACAAATCAGTCAAGAACTGGCTGTCAGTAATTAAATTAAATTAAATTAAATCAAATTGATACAGTTAGTCCCTTCCCCTCCTCTTTTCTCCTTGATAATTTAATTTTTTTTGGCAAATAAATAAATAAATAGATAAATAATGATAATAATAATAATAATTTCTGGTTTTGGAAACAGTTTGGTAAAAGTTCTGCTGAGTCATCTGAAAATAAATACAAGACATTTAATTAAAATTAACCTCTCGTTATCTCATATTTGATATATAAAGCATTTTTTGTGATCATTGTAAATGCTTGGCTATGGCCATGTCCCAGCATTGCCTTAGCTCACTGGCAGAAACTTAATAAAGACGGCAGTAGCTAACATATAATGGTTAGCTCTGATAACCATATCATATTTATCATTAGTGAAAGCATGTGGCCTAGTAGTTTGGGTATGGTACTCGTGATCACACAATCAAGGTTTCAATTCTCAGACTGGTAATGCATTGTGTTCTTGAGCAAAACACTTCATTTCACATTGCTCTAGTCTACTCAGTTGTAAATGAGTAACTCTGCAATGAAGGGTGTTCTGTCCAGGGGGAGTGTTGACCTGCCTGCCTGCCAGCTTGCCTAGCCAGTACTGTGGTCAATATAATGAACTAAAAACTCTTAAAGATAGTGTTCCAGTTTGGCTGCAGTTCAATGACCAAAACTAGAGTGAGCCAAGAAATAAATCTTTTAAGAACAATTTAACATCCTTTCCCTAACACTAAAAATTCCATTGTCTCAGTTTACTTGCTGTTTTTCATTAGACAATTATAAACTCTGTTGGTTTCGACCGCTAATAATAATAATAATGATAATAATAATAATAATAACTAAAATAATAATAATGATGATGATTATTAAAATAATAAAAAGATGAATTAAAATAATAATGATAATAACAATAATTAAAATAATAATAATAACAATAATTAAAATAATGATAATAACTAAAATATAATAATGATGACGATAATAATTTCACATTTTGGCACAAGGCCAGAATAATAACAACAACAACAATAATAATAATATAATACATAAGCAAAACACAAAGACTTATGAATGTATATAATATACAGAAAATTGCTCTGCTAGGCACCACATGCAGCCTACATAGAACACTTTCAATACAGTAAAAATTAAAAAAACATCAAAACAAACCACTGCACATGCCCAAGGTACACACAGCCATGCCTGGTTGTGCAGTGAAGGCACACAATAAAGATAAGACCACCGAATAATAATAATAATAATAATAATAATAATAATAACAATAATAATAATAATAATAATAATAATAATAATAATAATAATAATGGTTTCAAATAATAGTGATATTGATAATAATCTTGTTATTGCATAATTGGAAAATTTTCTTAAAAAAGAACATTTGAATTAATCAAAAGGGTTTTTTATTTTTTTTCCAATCAGAAAGAAAATTCAGGTGTTAAGAATTACTCTACACTGAATATTCTTTTATTATAGGCTT
>NC_069003.1:32643198-32647596 GCF_001194135.2 Octopus bimaculoides
TTTTAATACCAACTTGCTCAAAAATGTTTGATTTGTGATAGGAAATGTTATGTAGATTTTTATGACAATAAAATTTTGTTACTTTAAACCTCCGTTTTTAATTTCTTTTTACAATTTTGCTGTGATTTTTTTTTTTTTTTTTTTTCATAAAAGTCTTCCAGCTTATTCTAATTGCTTTCATTGTCATTCCCCCCCTCTGCTCTTTATTCTGCTAAAAATGCATGGCCATCCAATGTCATAACTTGCTACAATTATTAATATTATTGCCTTTATAAATTGTTTTAATTTTGAGTGAGATATATTCAATTTTGGAGTTTTTTTAGAGGTGTGTGTTTGTGTGTATGTGTATATATATATATATATAGTATTCTGGGGAAGATGTGTAAGTATATATATATAAATGTTTGTGTTTGTGATATTGTTTTCAATATTTTTTAGTGTGATACTCTGTGTGTCTAATTCAGAATGTGTATGGGATATCATTTCAAGCATTTGTGTGTATGTGCGTGTGTCTGTGTGATATTGTTTCCTGAGTACAGATCTGGCTGTGTGGCTACATAGTTCTCTTCGCAACTGCTTAGTCCCAGGTTTGATTCTGTTGTGCTGCACTATGGCCCTTGCAAGTGACACCTGACAGATACGTACATGACAACACGTGGTTTAGTGTCTAAGGTATTCAGCTCACGATTGAAAGTTCCTGAGTTCAATTCCTGGCAACATGTTGTGCCTTTGAGCAAGACACTTCATTTCACGTTGCTCCAGTCCACTCAGCTGGCAAAAATGAGTAGTACCTGTATTTCAAAGGGCCAGCCTTGTCACACTCTGTGTCATGCTGATTCTCCCTGAGAACTACGTTAAAGGTATACGTGTCTGTGTAGTACTCAGCCACATGCATGTTAATTTCATGAGCATTTTATGATCACTGCTGCAGAAGACCGCAGACAAGCCAAGACAAGCCAGGAAGAACAGAGCTAACAACCCTGTAACAGGTGTTACCATTCCCTGTCCACACTGTCAAAGACTCTTTCAGGCGCAGATTGGCCTCACTAGCCATCTGCGGACCCACAAAAAAAGCCCACCCCCACCCCCGGATGACTAGATGGTCTTCATTGCATCGATGGACAAACCACACACATATACATATATATATTTATACACACACACACACATATATATATGACAGTTTTCCTTTGGTTTCTGTCTACCAAATCAATTCACAAGATGTTGGTCACTAACAAATACTTGCCCCAGGTGCTGTGAAGTGAGACTGAACTGAAGACCACATGGTTGGGAACCAAGCTACTTAGCCACACAGCCATGCCTGTGCAATATTTTTTCTACATTTGTATATGAGATATTGTTTTGAGTATTTGTGTATGTGGTGTGTGTTTGTGTATGACTGTGTGATATTATTCCTGATATTTAGAAGTGTCTGTGTAATACTGCAGCCAATAATAACAAGTATGTGATATTGTTTCAAATATTTATTAGTGTGTGTGATGTGGTTTTTCAATATTTATGTCTTTCTATATTGAACTGTCCTAAATAATTCACTGATATATCTCCGTCTATATAGATGGGGTGAAGGGCATGCATGACATTTTTCTTTCTGATATTTCAAAATAAATTACATATACTTTTAAAATTTATCAGTGAACTCTTTGTGATATTTAGAAACAGTTAACGATATATCTTTGATAATAAATGTAAGCAAGAAACACTTGAATTGATAATGAGAATGTAATCTGTTGCCTGTTTCTATATGATTTGCGTAGCATGTAACATCTATTTTAATGTCGTCCTACAATATCGTAAACATCCACAACTAGCATGAACCACTGGCTTGACTCATGCTACTTTGGTTGATATCTAAACTCTTCATGTTTACTATGTTGCAATATGCTCGGTGCATGTGAGAATGTTTGCATGTTTTGCTGTCGATTCTGTTTGAAAAGCTTGCACTGCATGCCATTTTATTCCAGGACAGACGACGAGTGTCTGCAAGAGCTGGCTATGAGGCGGTCATGGGCAGCACCTTCTTCAGCGACTGTTAACAGCTTGAAAAGAAACAGTCTGTCATCACATCATCTACACAGCTCCAGACTGAGCAGAGAACAAAATGGTAAAACCACATTTGAAGCCTATAAGAAGTTAATTACACCAGATTTTTATGGATCAAAGAAAGAGGTTATTTCAGAATGGTAACGTAAATTATTACTAACTATATGTATATTTTTTTTTTCTTACTAAGCGTTTTTCTTATTTTTAATAGTTTTTTTCTTTTTTTTAAATTTCTCTATATTTCTGTATTAAATATTTTGTCTTAGATTTCAGCAAGTAATATACCATATTCCAAGGTAAACAGTGGTGGTCTCTTTTTCCTGTTGTCTTATATTTATTTCAGGGTTTTAGTTGAACAAATCAACCCCAGTACTTTTTTCTTTTTGAAGTCTGGTACTTATGTTATCAGCTTCTCTTGCTACATTGCTAAATTAGAGGGATGTGAACAAACCAACACCAATTATCAAATAGTGCTGTGACTCACAAACATATATATATATATATATATATATATATATATATATATATATATATATATATATATATATATATATATATACATATCCAATTTTTAGGCTGTCTACACTCTTTGATTGTAGCTTTAACAGTGTACCATTGATGCAAGTCCCACAAAGTGCCTCTCTGATATTTAAAACTGCAAATATTACATAACTTTCCACATGGAACTTTTGCATGAACTGGCATTGAAGGCTGGGGTGGTACAGAAACAATTGTAACTGGTCAACTGAGATGTGATAAACTCTTTGTCTTCTTATTTGGATCACAGACAGACAGATAGATAGATAGATAGATAGATAGACAGACAGACAGACAGACAAACAGATAGATAGATAGATAGATAGATAGATAGATAGATAGATAGATAGACAGACAGAGTGAGAGATAGGATTGACTGCTTGACCCAAGGATTCAACTCAATTCCCCCAGATAAACTACAACAGTTACCGCTTAATACTCACCATTCCATTCTCATTGATAATGCCAAGTAGGAGCTGAAACTTCCCTTTTGTTACAGTCATAAATTTAATGTTCCTTCTTTCTTAATTAATAGCTCTTTCATGTATTATGCTTAGAATTGGACAATTAAAAAATTAACGTATTTTTACAAAGAGTAAATAAATCTTTCAAAGAAAAGGCTTTTTGGAGTGGGGGGGGGGGATTTCCAAAAAAAGACATATTTTTACTTTAAATTTTTATTATTCAAGTGTAAAGAAACTTAGCTTCATTTACAAATATAACAATAGAGTATTTATTGATAGGAATCTACTGTAGGGCTGATAACTGGAGGAGGATGTAGGGAGGGGCTAGATAGGGGTTCATCTATAAGAACTCAGATTCTGAAACAAAGCAAGCAATTTTAAATTTTAATAGTTTTCTGTGTATAATTCTGTCATTTAATTTTGTGAGATAATTAAGAGTCTAGATTGGAGGGTAGTAAATCTTTTCTTCGTTATTATTCAGAATCATTAAGGCATTAGACAAAAAAAGCATTTCTCTTTACATTCTGAGTTCAAATCCCACTAAAGTCAACTTCACCTTTTATCTTTTTGGGGTCGATAAAATAAGTATCTATCAAGCCCTGGGATTGATGCAATCATCCTACACAATCCCCCTAATATTGCAGGCCTTGTGTTAACATTTGAAGCAATTGTTACTAAACTAGTTGGGAACATAACTTTAAAAAAAGGGTCCTTACATTAAAATTACAAGTTTTAATTGAAAGATGAACACTTTAAAAATTAGAGATTTTGTATCATTAGAACCAGCGATGGGTTTCAGATAGGTTAGTATTAAAAAGAGAGTACATATAAGTGTTTCATTTAACTTCATGTACTCTATTTACTCACTACTGTGGATACCTGACACTGACTACCACCACTTTCTTTAGATTCTTGATTTTCTCTATGATATATCAAAAGGGATAAAGCAGAGCACCCCAACAAATTTTGTAACAAGCAGGAACTGCAATAAATTACAAACATCAATTCTCCTTTTTTTTTTTTTTTGATGGATATTTAACATTGTTGTTGGAATAAACATGAAATTTAATTTGGCTGTTGAATGGTTAGACTGTTGGCATGACACCTTTCTATAGAAGCTATGCTATATACAAAAACCATCAGAGTTGTTAATACCATAACAAAATAAATTGAATAGAATAAACACAATGCCTCGTCTGGGAATTGAAACCACGATCTAGCAATTGTGAGTGCAACACCCTAACCACTAAGCCAGGCACTCTCTCTCTCTCTCTCTCTCTCTCTCTCTCTCTCTCTGTATATATATATATATATATATATATATATATATATATAT
>NC_069003.1:32652211-32659737 GCF_001194135.2 Octopus bimaculoides
ATATATATATATATATATATATATAGTAATGGTAAGACAACAAAAGAATGAAAGAGACCTTGATATTATGTAAATAGAGGAATTTATCTGTAATATAATATGTAACAATTATTTGGTTGCCATAATAAAACTCTGAGTTTCGGATACTGGGGCGGAAACCTGCACCGGCATCTCTTCAGTTATCAAGGCAATCAAAATATGCTATTGAAGGATTTTTTCATAGCATATTTGATTGCCTCGATATAATTGAAGAGATGCCGGTGCAGGTTTCCGCCCCGACATCCAAAACTTGGAGTTTTATTATGGCAACCAAATAATTGTCACATATTATATGTGACAAGATATGTATGTATATGTATGATGTATATATATGAGGCATTTGCTTGTGTTTACCTGTAGAAATGCAAAGTGTTCAATACACGTTACTAGAATTGTGTACTAGTAAATAAAAGATTATTTCCTCGTCGTATCTGAAGATTTTTGTGTAGTTGACATTTTAGTGTGAGCAATATTCTAAGTACTTAATGGATACAGTAGCCAAAATGCTTAAAACCTATTCCCTCTGGCAGTGAGACCCTGTCTATGGAAGAAGTGCTGTCTCAACTACAAGCTGAGCTAGACATGACTCTCTTGGAGCTGTCAGAAATGGATGCCGAGAAGGAAGCAGCCAACATCACAACAAATGGTGACACCGAAACTGCTGAAGGGGACCAGCCCGACGATGAGAGTGACACCCCACTTTTAGAAACTCGTTCCCAACCTGTTAATGATAGTAAGGATAATGTGGAAAGTGAGCCCAAAGAAGTGCTCTCGCTTTGTTCTCCTACAGCTTCTTCTGGCAGTGCTTCGACCCCAGATACAGTAATAGATGGGTAAGATTCACTGATGCTTGCTGCCTGCTCTTTAGATTAAGAAAAACTCAAGGGAGGTCACTCTAGAAAGCATGTTTGTTTTCTTCCTATTTCTACAGACGTTATTTACATATATATATATATATATATATATTGCATGATAGTTTTCTCCAGTTAAACTATTATTGAAATGATAACCAGTGTAATTTGAATGTTATTCACTAATATGAGCCAATCCTATCAACCTTTTATCTAATCCAGATTTCTTAATTCTTTAAACTAAACCGTATTTTTGTTTCACAATTTTTTCATAATTATGTATTTACTGTAACTAATGTTCATAATAGATGTTCCAAAAATCTAAATTTTAAAATGGAAAAAAATTTTAATTAGAAAGACATGTAATGTAAAATAGACTATTACGTTTTAATTTCACAATCGTTTGGATAAAAGCAGAAAGTATTTAATTTAACAACACTTTAATGTCGTAATCTATTTGTAACCAACATATGAAAATAATCTAAGAGAAATCAACATTATGTAGCAGAAGTCAACATTATCAGGATTTGTCAAGCAGTATATTTATATCCAGTGTAAAATATTTTAGAAAATAGAAAGTTTCCTTCACAACCATGTGATCACAGGTTCAATCCTTTTGTGTGGCACCTTGGACAAATATCTTCTGTAGCTTTGAGTTGACCAGACAGGACAGAAGCAAGTTGACTTTTTTTTTTTTGTCTTTGTTGAATATAATAAGTTTGAAGGCAAAATACTTGCACCATTGATGAAGTTGGTTAAAATTCTCTGAGGCAGTAACTTGGTATGGCTTGCAGTCCAGTGGCTAAAATCAGTAAAAAAAAATGAATGAAATAAAATAAAATATAAATATCATAATTGTACCAAGTAATCCTTCAGATTCTGTCTTTTATTCATTGCATTATGGCCATGCTGGGGCATTGCCTTGAAAGGTTTAGTCAAACAAATTGACCCCAGTACTTATTTTTTAAGCCTGGTAACTTATCCTTTAGGCCTCTTTTTGCCGAACTGCTAAGTTACAGGGACAAAACAAACCAACACCAGTGGTGGTGGGGATAAACACACACACATATATGATGGGTGTCTTTTAGTTTCTGTCTACTAAATCCACACAAGGTTTTGGTTCGCCCAGGGCTATTATAGAAGATACTTGCTCAAGCTGCTGTGCATTTGTACTGAACCCAAGATGTCATGGTTGGGAAGCAAACTTCTTAACCACCGAGCCACACCTGCACTTGTACAATATTTAAATCTGTTCTTCACCCTTTTTTTAAAAATTTTATTCTCCCCCCCCCCTCCTTCCATTCTTTAAAACTAAACAAAATCTTCCTTCGTTTTTGAACTTTGAACAATGAAACTATTTTTTCTTTCTTTTTTCATTATCTGTGTTTTATCTCTTTTTCTTATCTACCTGCAAACACCTGTATTATTTATTGCATGTCAGCACGTCCACCTTCATAAGTTACTCTACTCCTTTTTTTGGATTGTTGCTTGTGACATCTCTTTTAACTTCCATATTTCTTCGTGTGTGTGATTGTGTGCTTGTATGAGCAATAAACAGAGATAGAATATTAGCACACATGTGTGTGTGTTAGCCTGTGTCAGTGTGAGTGGGTGTATTATTACATATCTTGTTGATGTTTCTACTAAATGCATGCTTCTTTCTGAGAATGCTGCTTCTGTTAGCAATATTTTGTTATGTTTCTTTGCTAGAAATTTCTCTTTAATAATACAGTATTGAATGTTATAACTCAGCATATTGAATGTAATAATTTAATGTACACACATATATATATATATATTTTTTTTTTAAACTGTGGAGCTCAAAGAACATAAATCTCTAAATAATAGCATGTAAATATTGGGGTGAAGACCCCTTTTGGGGGAGTGGGGGATAGAAAACGTCAAAAGCTGTTATAAAGGGCAGCTTAAAGCCTTCAAATCACACTCTTTCTTTAACCCTTTAGCATTCAGATTATTTTGTCAAATGTAATGCTTATTTATTCCCATTGTTTTGAGTTAATCATGCATTGTCTTGTAGCTTTGAGATTTCAATGATGTGATTGTTTGTTTTTAGAATGACATTGTTGGGTAGGTGTGAGAGGTCAGTTCTGACCAATTTGAGTGTAAAACGGGGAATATTTGAACTGGACATGACCAGTTTAAAAGGTTATCCTAGATACATATGGGGCTGAATAAAAAACAGGATGGTCATGGCTGGAAAAATTTTGATCACAATAACTGAAATTAACAATAACAACAATGACAACATTGGTTGTAAATATATATTTACTGCCAGGAAAGAGTACCGTTTGTATAGTTGTTTCATAAAAACAATAATAATAATATCACTTAGTCACATCTTTTCGCAATGTCTTAGTCTATGTAATTATCTCATTATCTAATTAATTATAGACGTATAGACTTATAATTATAACACAGCTAATAAGATTACGAGAGAGCATTAACCTTATTTTTAGAGATGAGCTTTATTCCAATATTTACATTTTCACTATATTTCTTCTATTGCTTTTGTCTTTGATTGTTGTCAAATGGTATCAGGAACCACCCTGAATGTGTACAAAATACCAGACTAAAATTGAAATAGTAGATGGAAACTGAAAGAAACCTGATGTGTGTGTGTGTGTGAGAGAGAGTATATGTATATTTATACACATATACATACACACACACACACACACAGAGTCTTTGTGTGTTTGTTCCTTGCCACTGCTTGATAATTAATTGGTGTTAGTTTGTTTATGTGCCTGCATCTTAGCAATTAGGCAAAAGGGACTGATAGAATAATTACCACGCTTTAAAAAAGTAAGTACTAGGGTCACTTTGTTCAACTAAACCCTTCATGGCAATGCCCCAGCATGTCCACGATCCAGTATCTGAAACACAATTATAAATATGGTTGTCATACTTAACCCTTTTGTTACCATATTTCTGCTAACACATGCTGGCTTTTTTCAAAGAATTTTGTAAAATCACTTTCTCATTATTAAGCTGGTGTCTGGAACAAATTCGCATAAAATTTTGAGGGAAGATTATAATTTAGATCACTTTAAAACAGTGAGTGTGTGTCATAGATCCAAAGGCAGTTTCAGGCAGACTGGTATCAAAAGGGTTAAAACGTGTTGAAAACGGTATAAAGAACCAAGATGAAATGTAGAAAACTATATTTATTTCTAAATATAAATATATACATGTAACTAACAATAGGAATCCAGATTTCAGAGTCTCCAGGAATAGGACTTTACTGTTTCAGAGCACACATCAAATATATCACATTCTATCACATCTGCATCGATTTGACAGTCAACATAGACAAACTGTTCAAGTATGTTCTTTTGAGTGATACAAAATATATGTGAATACACAACAGCATTTACTCCTTTGTGAGTATTTCACAATTATATTAGTATTTCTTCTACTTAATTACTTTATGTCTATATTGTTATATTCCAGGAATATGGACGGCAAACACACTATTCTGGCAACTGCTAAAGGAGTGTTTGGGTATGACGGTGGAATTCTAGAATCAAAAGTAACAGGTTTGTTTCAACATTGTCAATTTTTTTCTTTTATCCTTACTAATATCTTTGAACATAATCATTTCTATTTACATGTCTTCTGTTATATGGCTATCATCCATTTATCCTCCCCCTTTATCTCTCTCTCTCTCTCTCTCTCTCTATATATATATATATATATATCATCATTTAGCATCTGCTTTCCATGTTGGCATGGGTTAGACGGTTTGACTGAAACTGGTTAAACCAGAGAGCTGTACCAGGTTACAGTCTGTAGAGTGGTTGGTGTTAAGAAGGGCATCCAGTGGTAAAAACCCTGCAAAACAGACACAGAGGCCTGGGATAGTCTTCTATCTGGCTGGCTCCTGTCAACCATCCTATTCATGCATGCATGGAGGACGGACGTTAAATGATGATGATGATGATACATATATATATATATATATCAATATATATGATGGACTCTCCCATCGAAGGCAATATACGAGCATTCAGCTTTTGCCAAAGGACCTACACAAACGATTGGTTTATAGTGATCAAATGTATGTACTGTGCATTAGCTCAATCCTTCCATCAGTTTGACATTGCCTGAACAGATGTACAGGGTACCATGCATCAGGTGTTGAAGTGATCACAGAGCAACATGAGATGAAGTTTGCTTAAGAACACAACACACCACCCGGTTTAGGAATTGAAACCATGATCTCGTGATCGTGAGTGTAACACCCTAACCACTTGGCCATACACACACGCATGCACAACTAATCTTAGTAATTTGTGTGAATGTTCTTTTACAGGGGTGAGTATCTTCATACCGAAAGGTGCTCTACCAGAAGGAGCTGATCAAGAGATTTACTTCAATGTGTGCCAAGACAACAGCATTCTCCCACCTCTCGATAAAGAAAAAGGTTGGTAACCAAAATAAAATAATATTCTTCTTTTTTTTCAACATGTTATTTATCTGGTAAATAACTTTAACTGAGACAAAGTGCTGAAAATGGAATAACAGTATTGTATGAGAAGTATTTGAAGTCATCTGAAAGAGATACAAAAACTGTTCGATTTGGTTGATGGAAACCTGAAAGAAGCCCATCGATAATGTGTGACTTTGTGTTTGTTCTCAATCACCACTTGACAACTGATGTTAGTCTGTTTACATCCCTGTAACTTAGCAGTTCAGCAAAAAGAAACCAATTGACCAATAGAATAAGTAGCAGATTTTAAGAAATAAGTACAGGAGTTGATTTGTTCAACTAAACCCTTGCAGGCAGGGTCTTAGCATGGCTGCAATCAAGTGAAAAATACAAAAATAAAGCTGGGTCCGAGCAGACAATGCTGAATCTCATACATAGATAGGTCCCAAATGTAGCCAAGTCACATTTCAATCTGTTAATCTCTCTCTCTCTCTCTCTCACTCTTGCTTTCTTTCTAATTATTTTACAGGTGAAACCCTACTGAGTCCCCTGGTGATGTGTGGTCCACATGGACTGAAATTCAATCAGCCTGTTGAACTACGTCTGCCCCATTGTGCTTCTGTTAACCCCGACAGCTGGTCCTTTGCTCTCAAATCAAGTGATTCTCCTACAGGTATCATCATCATCATCATCATTATCGTTTTGTCCTTTAGAAATGTTCTAGAATGTCTGTGTGTTTAACAGGTTCACTTGCAACCATGTGGTTCTAGGTTCAGTTCCACTGCACAGCACCATGAGCTGGTGTCTTCTACTTTAGCCCTGGGCTGACCATTACTTTGCCAATGAATTTGTTAAATGGAAACTGTGGAAGCTCAGCATGTGTGTGTTTGTTTGTTTGTCTACCCCACTGCTTGACAGTGTTGGTTTGTTTACATCCTTGTAGCTTAGCCATTTGACAAAATAGATTGATAGAGTAAGTAATGGGATCAATTTGGTGTTGTATAAGAGTCAACATGAGGGGTACCTGGCCATAAATCACTCCCTCAGAAAAGTCCTGTCCAGCCATGCCAGTCAAGAAAAATGGGCATAAAAATGGTCGTAGCACTATCCCAGGAAAGGAATTTATGAGCCAACAAGAGAACCTTTAAATATTCAACCTGCTAGAGATAGCCGCTAAATCTACATCAGACCACACCCAACTTGCTTGGAAAAGAAAAAAACACATTCAACCTGCTAGAGATAACAGTCAAATCTCCCTCAAACCACACCCAGCTCTCTTGGGAAAGAAAAATAATCCATTCAACTAGCTAGAGATAACAGCCAAATTTCCCTCAAACTGGACCCAAATCTCTTGGGAAAGAAAAGAACACATAGGATAATGTCTTGACATACTCTTACAAAGACGAGATGGCCACAGCTGGAATGTCTGTCTTTCCCAATGAGACAATGGTTGTTGTAAAGTTTGAACTTACAACAATGTGGTCAATAGTTTAGAATCTTTGCAGCAACAGCAGCTTTGCTTACATAATAAATAGATTTTAATCACTAAATAAACGATGAGTGTTGGTTTAATTTCTAAATTACTGAGTTAATTTTGGTCTCTTTAAACAAAATAGATCACATGAGTGTTGGTTTTGACTGTTTAAACTGAATAATAGATCTGGCTGATGTTGGGCTTCAGTGATTATCACAGTTGCTTGATCGTCAGAACTACTACTACAATGCTCACTGGATTGTCTAAGTGACTGAGTATTCCTTAGTCACATGCACTCTTCAGGTAGAATAGTTGTGACACAGTATATGTTATAAAGTTGCATATGTGTGACTACCAGGAATGCTTAATTCTCGAGTAACAAAAGTGATATCTCAAGGTGTATGTGTGCGTGTATATATATATACATGCATACACACACATATATATATACAGGGTGTGATGGGTAAATTGTCACCATCTTATATTTTTAATTGCATGCGTTGTTTGTTTTTGCTTTTGTTGACTACACAGTATGGTAGGGTCAGTTGAGCACCATCTGTGAGATAAACAGCACAATTCACTCTGCCAGAAATTTGGAAACGACATGCTGTACTGCTTGGCATTTGCACCAGAAGCTCAAATACGTGCATTTCAGAGTGTTTGGATGTCAGTCTGACAACCAAAATATATATATATATATATTTATATATAT
>NC_069003.1:32659837-32661701 GCF_001194135.2 Octopus bimaculoides
TTCGTTCACACGTACGTTCGTTCGTTTGTCCGTACGTTCGTACGTACGTTCGTACGTACGTTTGTTCGTTAATTCTTTCGTTCGTATGTACGTACCTTCGTTCTTTCGTTAGATCGTTCGTTTGCACGTCGTACGTACGATTGTTCGTGCGTACGTACGTACGTTCGTTCGTTCATACGTACGTACGTTCGTTCGTTTGTCCGTACGTTCGTACGTACGTTTGTTCGTTAATTCTTTCGTTCGTACGTATTTACGTACGTACGTACGTTCGTTTTTTCTTTATTTCGTTCTTTAGTTCGTTTGTTCTTTCGTTCGTACGTACGTTCGTTCGTTACTTCGTACGTACGCATATACGTACGCACATTCGTTGGTACGCAGGTACGTATGTACGTACGTTCGTTAGTTCTTTCGTTCTTTCGTTAGATTGTTCGTACGTACATTCGTTCGATCGTTCGTTTGTGCGTCCGTACGTACATACGTACGTACGTTCGTTCGTACGTACGTTTGTTCGTTAATTCTTTCGTTCGATCGTTCGTTCGTTCTTTCGTTCCTCTGTTCGTTCAAACGTAAGGTCGCTCGTTCGTTCGTACGTATTTACGTTCGTTTTTCTTTATTTCGCTCTTTAGTTCGTTTGTTCTTTCTTTCGTTAGTACGAACGTACGTTCGTTCGCTCGTTCCTTCGTACGTACGGCTGTTCGTTCGTTCGTACGTATGTACCTACATTTGTTCGTTAAATCGTTTGTTCTATCGTTCGTTCATACGTACGTACGTTAGTTCCTTCGTTGTTACGTTCGTTCGTACGGACGTACGTTCGTTCATTCGTTAGTACGTTGGTACGAACGTACGTACGTTCCTGCGTTCGTTCGTTCGTTCGTACATACGTAATTACGTAGTACGTTCTATCGTTCGTTCATACGTACGTATGTTAGTTCCTTCGTTCATTCGTACGGACGGACGTTCGTTCATTCGTTAGTACGTTGGTACGAACGTACGTACGTTCCTGCGTTCGTTCGTACATACGTAATTACGTACGTACGTTCTTTCGTTCGTACGTACGTTCGTACATACGTTCGCTCGTTCCTTCATATCATTTCTTCGTATATACGTACCTTTGTTGTTTCGTTAGATCGTTCGATCCTTCGTTTGTACGTCGTACGTACGATTGTTCGTGCGAACGTACGTTCGTTGTTTCGTTCAGTCGTTCGTTCATACGTACGTAAGTTCGTTCGTTTGTCCGTACGTTCGTACGTACGTTTGTTCGTTAATTCTTTCGTTCGACGTATTTACGTACGTACGTACGTTCGTTTTTTCTTTATTTCGTTCTTTAGTTCGTTTGTTCTTTCTTTCGTTTGTACGCACGTACATTCGTTCGTTCGTACGTACTTTCGTTCGTTCGTACGTACGTACGTACTTCAGTTCGTTCATTCGTTCGTACGTTCGTTTGTTTATTCGTTGGGTTATTCTTTCGTTCGTTCGTTCGTAGGTACGTATGTACGTTCGTTTGTTCATTCGTCCGTCCGTACTTATCTACGTACGTACGTTCGTTCGTTAGTTCGTACGTACGCATATACGTACGTACGTTCGTTGGTACGAAGGTACGTATGTACGTACCTTCGTTCGTTCTTTCGTTAGATTGTACGTACGTTCGTTCGTTCGAGCGTTCGTTTGTGCGTCCGAACTTACATACGTACGTTTGTTCGTTAATTCTTTCGTTCGTTCGTTCTTTCGTTCCTCTGTTCGTTCAAACGTAAGGTCGCTCGTTCGTTCGTACGTATTTACGTTCGTTTTTTCTTTATTTCGCTCTTTAGTTCGTTTGTTCTTTCTTTCGTTTGTACGCACGTACATTCGTTCGTTCGTACGTACG
>NC_069003.1:32663338-32664777 GCF_001194135.2 Octopus bimaculoides
TACATACGTAATTACGTACGTACGTTCTTTCGTTCGTTCGTACGTTCGTACATACGTTCGCTCGTTCCTTCATATCATTTCTTCGTATGTACGTACCTTCGTTCTTTCGTTAGATCGTTCGATCGTTCGTTTGTACGTCGTACGTACAATTGTTCGTGCGTACGTACGTTCGTTCTTTCGTTCGGTCGTTCGTTCATACGTACGTACGTTCGTCCGTTAATTCTTTCGTTCGTACGTATTTACGTACGTACGTACGTTCGTTTTTTCTTTATTTCGTTCTTTAGTTCGTTTGTTCTTTCTTTCGTTTGTACGCACGTACATTCGTTCGTTCGTACGTACGTACGTACTTCAGTTCATTCGTTCGTACGTTCGTTTGTTTATTCGTTGGTTTATTCTTTCGTTCGTAGGTACGTACGTATGTACGTTCGTTTGTTCATTCGTGCGTACGTACTTATCTACGTACGTACGTTCGTTCGTTAGTTCGTACGTACGCATATACGTACGTACGTTCGTTGGTACGAAGGTACGTATGTACGTACCTTCGTTCGTTCTTTCGTTAGATTGTTCGTACGTTCGTTCGTTCGATCGTTCGTTTGTGCGTCCGAACTTACATACGTTCGTTCGTACGTACGTTTGTTCGTTAATTCTTTCGTTCGATCGTTCTTTCGTTCCTCTGTTCGTTCAAACGTAAGGTCGCTCGTTCGTTCGTACGTATTTACGTTCGTTTTTTCTTTATTTCGCTCTTTAGTTAGTTTGTTCTTTCTTTCGTTAGTACGAACGTACGTTCGTTCGCTCGTTCCTTCGTACGTACGGCTGTTCGTTCGTTCGTACGTATGTACCTACATTTGTTCGTTAAATCGTTTGTTCTATCGTTCGTTCATACGTACGTACGTTAGTTCCTTCGTTCTTACGTTCATTCGTACGGACGTACGTTCGTTCATTCGTTAGTACGTTGGTACGAACGTACGTACGTTCCTGCGTTCGTTCGTTCGTTCGTACATACGTAATTACGTAGTACGTTCCTTCGTGCGTTCGTACATACGTAATTACGTACGTACGTTCTTTCGTGCGTTCGTGCATACGTAATTACGTACGTACGTTCTTTCGTTAGTTCGTACATACATTCGCTCGTTCCTTCATGTCATTTCTTCGTATGTACGTACCTTCGTTCTTTCGTCAGATCGTTCGTTTGTACGTCGTACGTACGATTGTTCGTGCGTACGTACGTACGTACGTTCGTTCGGTCGTTCGTTCATACGTACGTACGTTTGTTCGTTAATTCTTTCGTTCGTACGTATTTTCGTACGTACGTACGTTCGTTTTTTCTTTATTTCGTTTGTTCTTTCTTTCGTTCGTACGCACGTACATTCGTTCGTTCGTACCTGCATACGTACTTTCGTTCGTTCGTACGTACGTACGTACATACGTACTTCAGTTCG
>NC_069003.1:32664787-32670478 GCF_001194135.2 Octopus bimaculoides
CGTACGTACATACGTACTTCAGTTCGTTCATTCGTTCGTACGTTCGTTTGTTTATTCGTTGGTTTATTCTTTCGTTCGTAGGTACGTACGTATGTACGTTCGTTTGTTAATTCGTTCGTACGTACTTATCTACGTACGTACGTTCGTTCGTACGTACGCATATACGTACGTACGTTCGTTGGTACGTAGGTACGTATGTACGTACCTTCGTTAGTTCTTTCGTTCTTTCGTTAGATTGTTCGTACGTACGTTCGTTCGTTCGATCGTTCATTTGTGCGTCCGTACGTACATACGTACGTACGTTTGTTCGTTAATTCTTTCGTTCCTCTGTTCGTTCATACGTACGTTAGTTCCTTCGTTCGTACGTTCATTCGTACGGGCGGACGTTCGTTCATTCGTTAGTACGTTGGTACGAACGTACGTACGTTCCTGCGTTCGTTCGTTTGTTGGTACATACGTAATTACGCAGTACGTTCTTTCGTGCGTTCGTACATACGTTATTACGTACGTACGTTCTTTCGTACGTTCGTACATACGTTCGCTCGTTCCTTCATATCATTTCTTCGTATGTACGTACCTTCGTTCTTTCGTTAGATCGTTTGTTCGATCGTTCGTTTGTACGTCGTACGTACGTACGTTCGTTCGTTTGTCCGTACGTTTGTTCGTACGTTCGTTCGTACGTACGTTTGTTCGTTAATTCTTTCGTTCGTTCGTTCTTTCGTTCCTCTGTTCGTTCAAACGTAAGGTCGCTCGTTCGTTCGTACGTATTTACGTTCGTTTTTTCTTTATTTCGCTCTTTAGTTCGTTTGTTCTTTCTTTCGTTAGTACGAACGTGCGTTCGTTCGCTCGTTCCTTCGTACGTACGGCTGTTCGTTCGTTCGTACGTATGTATCTACATTTGTTCGTTAAATCGTTTGGTCTATCGTTCGTTCGTACGTACGTACGTAATTACGTTTGTTCCTTCGTACCTACGTACGTTCGAAGGAACAAAAGAACGAACGAACGAACGATAGATAGATTGGACGTGCGAAAGAAAGAATAAATATATATATATATATATATACATATACATATATATACATATACATACATATACATATACATACATATATATATATATATATATATAAATGAATATATATAAATAAATATATATATTTATTTATATGTATACGTTCGTTCGATCGTTCTTACGTACGTACGTTCTTTCATTTGTACGCATGTACGTACCTACATACGTACGTTTGTTCTTTCGTTCGTTCGTTCGTACAATCCTTAATTTCGTTCGATCCTTCGTTCATACGTACGTACGTTAGTTCGTTCTTTCTTACGTTCATTGGTACGGACGTACGTTCGTTCGTTCGTTAGTACGTAGGTACGAACGTACGTACGTTCGTTCGTTCGATCGTTCGTTTGTACGTACGATTGTTCGTGCGTACGTACGTACATTCGTTCTTTCGTTCGTTCATTCGTACATACTTACGTACGTACGTACGTACGTTCGTTCATTTGTCCGTTCGTTCGTACGTACGTTTGTTCGTGAATTCTTTAGTTCGATCGTTCGTTCGTTCTTTCGTTTGTCTGTTCATTCGAACGTAAGTTAGCTCGTTCGTTCGTAAATATGTACGTTCGTTTTTTCTTTATTTCTTTCTGTAGTTCGTTTGTTCTTTCTTTCGTTCGTACGCACGTTCGTTCGTACGTACATACGTACTTTCGTTCGTTCGTTAGTTCGTACGTACGCATGTACGTACGTACACACGTTGGAACGCAAGTACGTACGTACGCACGTTCGTTCGGTCGTTCGTACGTATGTGCGTACCTTCGTAAGGTCTTTCGTTTGATCGTTCGTTCGTTCGTACGTACGTTAGTTCGTACGTACGTTCGTTCGTTCGATCATTCGTTTCTACCTTTATACGTACATACGTGCGTACGATTGTTCGTGCGTACTTACGTACCCTCGATCGTTTGTTCGTACGTACGTACGTACGTTTGTTCATTAATTCTTTCGTTCGATCGTTCGTTCGTACGTACGTACGTAATTACCTTCGTTCGTTCGTACTTACGTACGTTCGAAGGAACAAAAGAACGAACGGTAAGTACGTACGAACGAACGAACGCTAGATTGGACGTGCGAAAGAATGAATAAATATATATATATATATATAAATAAATATATATATATAAATAAATAAACAAATATATATATATAAATAAATAAATAAAACAAATATATATATAAATAAATAAATAAAACAAAAGAATAAATATTTATATATATATAAATAAATAAATACATATATATAAATAAATATACATATATAAATAAATATACGTTTGTTCTTTCGTTCGTTCGTTCGTATGTACTATCCTTCATTCGTACATACGTTCATTCGCACGTTCGTTCTGTCGTACGTACGGACGTATGAATGTTTCCGTTCACTCATTCGTTCGTCCGTACGTAAGTTCGTTTGTTGTTCTTTCGGTCGTTCGTCCTTTCGTACGTAAGTACGAACTTTCGTTCGTTCATTCGTTGGTTCATTCTTTCGTTAGTTCGTTCGTTCGTATGTACGTTCGTGCGTACGTACGTAGGTACCAACTTACGTACGATCGTTCGTACGGACTTATCTACGTACGTTCGTTCGTTAGTTCGTATGTACGTACACACGTTGGTACGTACGCACGTCGTACGTACGTTCGTTCGTTCGTTCGGAAGTACGTACCTTCGTTAGTTCTTTCGTTCGTTCGTTCGATCGTTCGTTTGTACGTACGATTGTTCGTGCGTACGTACGTTCGTTCGTTCGTTCATTCGTACATACTTACGTACGTACGTTCGTTCGTGCGTACGTTTGTTCGTTAATTCTTTAGTTCGATCGTTCTTTCGTTTGTCTGTTCATTCGAACATAAGTTAGCTCGTTCGTTCGTAAATATGTACGTTCGTTTTTTTCTTTATTTCTTTCTTTAGTTCTTTTGTTCTTTCTTTCGTTCGTACGTACATACGTACTTTCGTTCGTTCGTACGTACGTACATACTTTCGTTCGTTTATTCGTTCGTTCATACGTACGTACGTTCGTTTGTTCATTCATTGGTTCATTCTTGCGTTAGTTCGTTCGTTGGTACGTACGTATGTACGTTCGTTTGTTCATTCGTGCGTACGTACTATCGTTCGTTCGTTCGTACGTACTTATCTACGTACGTACGTTCGTTCGTACGTACGCATGTTCGTACGTACACACGTTGGAACGCAAGTACGTACGTACGCACATTCGTTCCGTCGTTCGTACGTACCTTCGTAAGTTCTTTCGTTTGATCGTTCGTTCGTACGTACGTTCGTTCGATCGTTCCTTTCTACGTACATACGTGCGTACGATTGTTCGTGCGTACGTATGTACCCTCGATCGTTCGGTTATTTGTTCGTCCGTTCATTTGTACGTACGTACGTACGTTCGTTCTTCCGTACGTACGTTTGTTCGTTAATTCTTTCGTTCAATCGTTCGTTCATCTGTTCGTTCAAACGTAAGGTCGCTCGTTCGTTCGTACATATCTACGTTCGTTTTTTCTTTAGTTCGTACGTACGTTTTTTCTTTAGTTCGTACGTACGTTCTTTCCTTGATTCGTACGTACGTACATAAGTACGTACGTACATCCGTTCGTTCGTTCGTACTTACGTACGTTCAAAGGAACATAAGAAAGAACGAAAGTACGTAAGTACGTACGAACGAACGATATATTGGACGTGCGAAAGAAAGAATAAATATATATATAAATAAACAAATATATATATATAAATAAATAAAAACGAAAGAATATAAATATATATATATATATACGTTCGTTCGATCGTTCTTACGTACGTACGTTCGTTCGTTCTTTCATTCGTACGTATGTACGTACCTACATACGTACGTTTATTCTTTCGTTCGTTCGTTCGTACAATCCATAATTTCGTTCGATCCTTCGTTCAAACGTTGTACGTTAGTTCGTTCATTAGTACGTAGGTACGAAAGTACGTACGTTCCTGCGTTTGTTCGTACTTACGTACGTTCGAAGGAACAAAAGAACGAACGAACGATAGATTGGACGTGCGAAATAAATATATATATATATATATATAAATAAATATAAATAAATATATATATAATTAAATAAACAAATATATATATATATATATATATATATATATATATATATACAAATGAATATCTATATATATAAATAAATATATGTGCATATATATATTCGATCCTTCGTTCATACGTACGTACGTTAGTTCATTCGTTCTTACGTTCATTCGTACGGACGTACGTTCGTTCGTTTGTTCGTTCATACGTAGGTACGAACGTACGTTCTTTCGTTCGTTCGTACATACGTAATTACGTACGTACGTTCTTTTGTTCGTTCGTTCGCGCGTTCCTTCATTTCTTTTCTTCGTTCTTTCGTTCGTTCGTATGTATGTACTATCCTTCATTCGTACATACGTTCATTCGCTCGTTCGTTCTTTCGTACGTACGGACATATGAATATGTTTTCGTTCGTCCGTACGTAAGTTCGTTTGTTGTTCTTTCGTTCGTTCATACGTACGTTCGTTTGTTCTTTCTTTTCTTCGTACGCACGTACGTTCGTTCGTTCGTACGTACCTTCATTCGTTCGTACGTATGCACATTCGTCCGTTCGTTTGTTCATTCTTTCCTTAGTTCGTTCGTTCATTCGTAGGTACGTTCGTTTGTTCATTCGTGCGTACGTACTTAGGTACGATCGCTCGTTCGTGCGTACGTACTTAGGTACGATCGCTCGTTCGTGCGTACGTACTTATCTACGTACGTAGGTTGGTTCGTACGTACGCTTGCACGTACGTACATACGTTGGTACGCAAGTACGTACGTACGCAAGGTCTTTCGTACGTACGTACGTACGTACCTTCGATAGTTCTTTCGTTCGTTCGTATTTACGTTCGTATGTACGTTCGTTTTTTCTTTATTTCGTTTGATCTTTCTTTCGTTCGTTCGTTCGTACATACATACGTACTATCGTTTGTTCAATCTTTCGTTCGTTCGTACGTACTTTCGTTCGTTCATTTGTTCCTTCGTTCGTACGTATGTACCTACATTTGTTCGTTAAATCGTTTGTTCTATCGTTCGTTCCTTCTTTCGTTCTTTAATTCATTCGTTCGTACGTACGTAATTACGTACGTTCGAAGGAACAAAAGAACGAACGAAAGTACGTAAGAACGAAAGAATAAATATATATATATATAAATACATAAACAAATATACATATATCAATAAATATATATATATATATATATACGTTCGTTCGATCTTACGTACGTACGTTCGTTCGTTCATTCGTACGTACCTACATACGTACGTTTGTTCTTTCGTTCGTTCGTACAATCCTTAATTTCGTTCGATCCTTCGTTCATACGTACGTAGGTTAGTTCGTTCTTACGTTCATAGGTCAGTACGTAGGTACGAACGTACGTAAGTTCCTTCGTTCGTTCGTACATACGTAATTACGTACGTACGTTCGCTCGTTCCTTCATTTCTTTTCTTCGTTCGTACGTACTATCGTTCATTCGCTCGTTCGTACGTAAGGACGTATGAATATGTTTCCGTTCGCTCGTTCGTTCGTATGTATGTACGTTCGTCTTTTCTTTATTTCGTTCTTTAGTTGTTCCTTTCGTTCGTACGCACG
>NC_069003.1:32670578-32671433 GCF_001194135.2 Octopus bimaculoides
TGTAGGACCACTGGCACAGAGGGGTTTCTATTTGCTGCTTCCTTGGCTCCCCTATCGTTTTCTGCCTGGTTGTTCATAGGAGTGGATGATCCATTCTTTTGAGGAGCCACTGGGTCAGAGAGACTTCCGGGTGTTTTTTCCTTTTCCTCCTCTCCATCCTTATCAGCCTTTCCACCATGGTTTCCGATTATGACATCTAGGGTGTCAATGTGTGGTCTGATGAGTGCATACGAGCGAAGGAATTCATTCTTCTTCCGCTCTATCTGATCAGTGGTTCTGTGAAAGCCATTATTCTTCAGTGCAGCAGTGATGATGTTGTTTGGGGGATCGCCACTAGCAATCGTCCATGCCCGCAACAGAAGATCTAACTCTTTCTGAATATATGAATAAATAATATATATATATAAATAAATATATATATAAATAAATAAATAATATATTTATAAATAAATAAATATATATATATATAAATAATTAAATATATATATATAAATAATTAAATATATATATATAAATAATTAAATATATATATATAAATAATTAAATATATATATATAAATAATTAAATATATATAAATAAATAAATAAATATACATATAAATAAATAAATATACATATATATATATATGGGAGAATGTACAAAAAAAACAACAACAGACGAAGACAGGTGGTGTAAGCAACAAAAGGATGTATTAGTTTGACGCTCAGGAATACAGAAAGTCTTAAACTTTTTCGAGCTACGCTCTTCAACAGAAAGAACACGGAAAAAAAAAATTGAATGGTCTGGTCAACGATCTATCATGGCTTCTATATATATATATATATATATATATATATATATATATATATATATAT